>NC_079148.1:121971258-122126726 GCF_945859685.1 Eupeodes corollae
TCATTATACATAATTTTATCATTTTAGGGAACTTAATAAAATAAAATAATTGCTTACTGATTTTTTTTTTAAATTTTGTTCATTTCCACGTTTCAATGATTTTTATGTTCATCGGTTTCTGAATTTCTTATTATTTCCATTCTTGAAAATAAAGGACGATTGTTTGGATGTGTGGTTTTCAAAAAGAAGCAAAACGAATCTTATTGGATGTTATAATCACGCATTTTTAGTAAAAAGGTAAGGATTTGTAGTTATGTTTTAAAAATGATTTCGTTCATAGGGCTGAGCGTCGACGGAATAAATTGCAGCGGAGGGACCTAATTCTAAATCACTTTTTTCAGCAATTAGGGCCGTATGTCAGCATAAAGCGCCAAATATTCTTTTCGAAGGCGTCCATCTGCTCTGTCTTAAATACGTAGACAAGCCACAGTACATAACTTCAAAAAATATACGTCAGAGGTATTATATAGCAAGATCTCGAAAAATATGCCATTCATCCACTGTCAACAAAATTTTGTTCCAAAAAATTGATTATTTCATTGTATCGAGCGAATCAAAGCATGGTTTTCGAATAAATTTGCACGATTTGCAAAAGTTTTTTAAGAGTTAGTTTATTAAGTAAACATTGGATTTTGAAAGTTTTTGTAATCGATCCGATTTGTTAAATGGAACATTTTGACACTTTTCGAAGTTTCAAGGTCCCTAGAGTCAAAATAAAAGATTTTTACAGAGATGTCTGTGCGTGCTTGTGTCCGTACCTCCGCACGTTCAGAAAGTTTTTTTCGTCATCCATAGCTCAAAAACCAGTAGAGATATTGACTTCAAATAAAATTTGTTATGCAGATAATAATGTAGAAGGATGCAGAAATTACTCTAAAAAAATTGCGTGGTTGTTTTTTTTTTACAATTGCATTTAAAAAAAATTTAAAAATTTCGGTAAATCCGAAAAATCTCACGAACCAATAAAGTTAGCGACTTAAATTTTATATATTTTTTTTTTTTATAATAAGCAAACACTAAAAGTGTTTTTTATACCTTTAATATGCCAAAGACACAGTGTGAGCATTAGGAAAAGAGGAAAGGGTTGGATAGGAGGTGTCGGTGTACATTGGTTTTAAATTTCTCAACATTGCAATGACAGGGAAAGATAGAGCGTGGCAAGGCGTTCCACATTCGCGTAGTACGGCTAAAAAAAGAATCTCTGTACTTCATAGTAAGGCCGAAGTTGGGCTCAAGGGTAAACTGATTAGCATTCCTTGAAGCGCGGGTATTACGGTTAAATTGTTTAAGGGGAGGAATGCAACTGGCTATTTCACTAGAGCATAGTCCGTTAAAATAACGGTAAAAAAGGGTGAGGCAAGAAACCTTGCGTCGATGTTCGAGTGATGTAAACGAGTTGATGATGTTAATGTCACCAATCATTTTAAAAGCTCTTTTTTGAATACTGTCCAAGAGGCTTAAATAAGTTACTGGAGCACCAGCCCAGAGATGCGAGTTATATTCAAGTTTCGGACGTATATAGGTTTTGTAGATTGTAGCCAGATCAGACGGAGAAAAAAATTTCTTGCAACGTCTCAAAAAACCTAGACATCTTGCGGCATTTTTGGCAACATTGCGTATGTGATCGCTCCACAATAGGTGGTTGCTGATGCACATTCCGAGGATGTCAAGATTTTCTGTTTCGTTGATGCAAGTGCCACTCATAGATAGTGGCAAAGACGGTTTATCTTGCTTTAACGATGCAAGACAGCATTGCGTTTTCGAAGCATTAAATTCCACACGATTTTTTATTCCCCATTGTACAATGCTGTGTAGGTCGGAATTTAATGAGCCAATCATATTTTGCGTTGCAGTTCCACATCCGAAGAGGAGGGTTGTGAGTCTGGAAACGAATATGAAAAGTTACGAGTGCTATCGTCAGCGAAACAATGTATTATATTAAAAGTAGCAAACAGGAGATCATTTATTAAAATGAGGAAGAGGATCGGAGACAAAACGGAGCCCTGGGGCACACCAGCATTTATTTTATGGGTTTCAGACTTGAATCCGTCCAAAACAACTTATATTGAACGGTGCGAAAGAAAATTTCTAATCCATCGAAGAAGAGATTCGTCGATACCGAAAGCACGCCAGACTCTATCAAATGCCTTTGAAATATCAAGTGCAATAATCTTACTTTCTCCAAAAACGATGTAAATATTTGTTTCACTGTTCGGTGAGATGAACCATGAGATCACCAGTGGACCTATTGCTACGAAAGTCGTATTGCCGGTCATTAAGAAGCTTCCGTTCCTCAAGATATTTCTTAAGCTGATAATTAATCAGCGTTTCCATGACCTTAGAAAGAAGGGACGTTAGTGCTATCGGTCGGTAATTTATGGGAGAAAAAGATTCGCCTTTTTTTTGGAATTGGCTGAACAAATTCAGTTTTAAAACTTCTCGGAACGAGCCCAGAAGAATAGGATAGATGGAAAAGCTTACGCAGTGGTTTTGCTAGTGTGGAAGAACACCTCTTCAGAATAATAGCGGGGATACCATCTGGGCCAGCGGATTTATGAACGTTGAGATCTTTAAGAATTCTCGCCACAGTTCTAGTACGAAAAAAGATTGGTCCCATAGAATCATTTACGCGTTCAAGAACTGGGGGAATCATGACACTATCTGGTAATGTGGAATTTTCGGCGAACTGCCTTGCAAATAAGTTGGCTTTATCAATAGAGCTAACTAAAGGAGTGTCATTGACAACAAGCTTAGGAACCGAGGAAGAGGAAGAATTCCTCATGTTTTTTACAAATGACCAACAATTCTTACTGCCTTTGGGACATTGCAGTATTTTTCACCGTAATTTTTGGTCATGTAAAAATTTGGTCCTTCGAATATAGGCGTTGCAGGCCTTCCTGGCTTGCTTAAACTTTGGAACGTGATCCAAAAAATTATATTTTTGGAAAAAAAGTCCTACTAACTGTTTTTTATAAATGAAAAATAAAAAACTGAACAAAAATATTTGTTATTTCGAATTTTTAACGAACAAAAAACGATTGTCTACAACTACAAATAGCGGTTTTTACATGTGGTCAAATTTTTAGAAAAATCGAGTTGATATTTTTTTTTATAAAAAATAAGAACCAAAAAAACATTACTAAAAGTTGGTAAGAAATGAGTATAGACTCAAATATCTTTTCGAAAGTTTAAGACTTTGGCTTCAAACTTATTTTTCTGATAAGAAATATTGATTTCAACATTCGGAAAAATTTTGAGAAAAAACGAAATAAACATTTTTTTACAAAAAACAAAAACCTGAACAAAAAAGTTACTAAAAGTTCGAAAACATTGGTTTTTAACTCAAATATCTTTTCAAAAATATAAGGTTATGTCTTCAGTATTATTTTATCTTATATAATAAATGTTGTTTTAAATATTCAGTAAGATTGTGAGAAAAATCGAATTGACAGTTTTCTTACAAAAAATAAAAATCTTAAAAAAAAACAATACTAAAACTTGGTAAAAATTTACTTTTGACTCAAATATCTTTTCAAAAATTTAAAATACTGGCTTCAAACTACTTTTTGTCTCCCAGAAAATACTGTTTTTTTTATAAAAATACAACCGTCAGTTTTTTCATAAAAAAATAAAATCTACAAAAATATTAAAAATTGAGGTTCGTTTTCCGATATCTCGTGAAAAATTGCCTTGAAGGTAATTTCATTCAGCAAACTTGTATTTGATATAATATACCTAAAATATAAAATAAATAATATATAATAAAATTCATTTTTTAATCAAACGATTTCATTACATGCAAAGTATTAATCATAATTTTTAATTTTTTAAGAATAATTTAACTGGCAACTTTTTTACACCACGGAAAAACCTACGAAATTGCAAACCAAACAATTTGTAGCTGTCAAAAAGACCGATTGTCCAATAAGTATTGCCAGATTGAAAACCATATTAAAAAAACACCAGGTTTTTAGTTTTTGAAACACTCTTTAAAATTAAGTGCACAATTTTTGACTCAATAGAAAAATTGCAGTTTTTTTTTAACCATTTTTGAATTTTGAAGGCGTTTTTAGGCAATGTATTGTTCCATAGCTTTGGTTTATCATTTATCATAATCAGATATAAATTTTTTGTTTAGAGCTATGATTTCCTTAGAATCTTTGCAATATGTTACTTTAATGTTTTATAACTTTATAACATATAATTTGCACTGAAAATTGAACACCCTTTGTTTAAAGAAAAATGTATAGTTATAAAATATTGTGTAATTTAAATTTAATATATTTTAAAATAAGTCTAAAAACAATACTCAAAATCGTTAAAATTAGTAAATTTTAAAACAACTTTATGTTTTTTTACTTTATGAAGTCAAGACGTATCAATCCTAGAAAACATGTGATTTTTTGTATTTAAAATCAAACGGCATTAAATCAAAAACTGGCACCCGTTTATAATTACCCGTGGCATGATGGTAAGTCCGTTGGACTGGCATAACACAGGTCTTGGGTTCGTTACCTGCCTATGCCATCTAAAGTTTGTTTTAGGGTACTGCCTCTTACGAGGAATTGTCAAATTCTTGCCATTTCTCAAATTAGCCGTTTGGATTCGGCTTAAAACTGTAGGTCCCTTGCATTCCTGACAACACTTCACTTACTTAAGTGTGAGTGAAGTTTTATATGGAGAAGTTTTGAATTATTTTATATTTTCTTTAATACTAAAAAATTTCTATTTTTCAAACAATCATAATCTAAACTGTAATGTGTTTTATTTTGTTTTATTTAAGTTTCTTGCCCATGCTTCAAGAATTCCCATTAAAATTTTGAAATTTTCTAGACCATAAATAAGTTTTCCATTTAGATTTAACAACTTCTTTCTTATTTCTTTTTTGTATATGATTTTTTCTGTCATTTTTAACTCTCACATAAGTTTTTACGACCAGCAGAAAAGACTGCTCCTTAGGATAAAGTTATCCTAAAACAAACATTATCTAAATAGGCACTTACTGTGCTCTAGTTGATCTTCTCCACATGTTTTATCTAAAACCATAAGTAGGTATACATATCTACCTTCTTCACCACCATCACATGTCTTGATAGTTGCATCTTTACACTTATCAAACCCACACCCTTAGCAACAAAAGATAGAAAAGTAGAAAAAATAGTTTAACGTACCTAAGCTTAAATTGCACCTTAACATAGTGAATGTGCAAATTACATTCCATCAAAAATTTTTCTTTTCTGTCTCTCACCTCGGTCCTTGTGAATAGAATGAATCTTCAGAACAAAAAGGATCTATGTAGGTAAGGTGTACCTAACCTATACCTTAGCTTTCACGTAAATACATTTTCTCGAGACATCACAAGACATCCACCACTTCCTTCTATAGATATTTTTTTAACTGCGCGCTCTGGTTGTGCCTTGCCTTGTGCTCTTGTGCCGTGTTTAACATGACCAGTGCCAACGATGCTTAACGAGGACTTCAATGTTTTGAAGATGGAAGTTCTCTTTGCATGAGATTTCCTTCTTTTTCATTCTGCAAAGCACCTACCACCCGCCACCCTTTCCAGCCGCGGCCAGCCCATCAAACTAAACCATCAACTACTAACAATCCAACCAACCAACCAACCTCCGCCGAGCCGCACCGCGCGCCGCCTCCTGCCATCATCTTTCAAGAAAATATACTATACATAAAATGGAAGCACAAAAAGCCATTTTAAAAACGTGACTTCTTCGTAATTTAAGGACGAAACTTTGCTGCACAAGTTAGCGTGTTTGGTTTTTGTTGTTACTGTTGTTGGTGTTGTTATTGTTATTGGTGTGTAGGTAGGTATTTTGTGATGATGCCGATGCCACTGCCGTCAACGTTTACTTCTTTTGTTGAAAGTTTGAGGGGCATAACACAACACAAAATGCACCAACTGTACCTAGTACTTATCCAGTATACCTACCACTACCGGAAAGGACACCACCCAATGGGTTCGTCTTTTCTTCTAGATTTTTCATTCCATCCTTTCCTGTAGAGGAGTATAATGGGTACAGTTACAGACATAAAAGTGGATACAGGTACACTGAAGATTAAAAGTAAACTTACTCATGTGGCGATAGAAATTAAATTTGTTGCATGTTAATTTGTTCGACAGGACTTTAGGAGATTTGAAAGTCCATGTATGATTCTGTGTTTGTAAATAAATGAGTTATTGGCGGCTATGGCGACCATAAAATGGACAAAGCCTGCAAAAATGTTCCCCATTTTCAAAAAGATTATAAAATGTTTTGAAGTTAAGTCTTCTAGGACTGCACTGTATATCCTTGGAGACGTAGCTCCTTTTCTTATTTATTTATGCTTAACTAGCTGTCTGTGTATAGGATAGATGAATATTTTTTATTTCATAATTCTCATATTTTTTTTTGGGGCAAGGTGCGGAAATTATGTCATGAATTTTCAACATCTTGTGACTATTAAGTGTAAACGAGCACAAGTTTTCTTCACGTATTATTATGTTTGCTTTTTATTGGTTAATTTAACAGGCTGATGAATTTTTATATGCAAAACTGGATGCATTGCATTTGAATGAATAATAAAAGAAAGTCTATTTTTGTGTTTTGCTTAACGTTCATGCTGATGGTGATGCTTTACCAAAATGCACAATGGTGGGCAGTCCAACGCCCGCCGGGTCAGGAGGTGGTGGCGCATCGGCGACGTTAGGAATTTGGTTGCAAGGCCATTAGAGGTGTGTTGCATTGTAGAATATTTTGTTGTTCTGATTATTTTTATTAATGGCCAGAACGTGGTTGAGTCGTGAGAAGATTTCCCTTTGGGGTCATAAAACATTTAAGGCTAGTTTTTGGAAAAGTTACGACAAAAATAGTTTAATTAAATAAACATTGTGAGTTTTAATTTTTATCAGATTTTGAATCCGGGTTTTTGCATTTAAGTATCCATAAAATATTGAAGCTTCATTTAAGCTTCTATTCAAAGCCAACAGGGGTAATGCTGGTGGTGAACACAGTTCCTAGACACAGAATCGACAAAACTATCCTAATTTTCCAATAAGAGGTTTCAGTTTAAATAACACGATATTAAAGCAGCTGTCATTTTCAGATAGCGGACGAGTAAAAACTACGCCATTACTATAAATTTAACGTTACATCGTTCAACAATGCAATTCATTTTTTTAAATTAACAACCAAAATGGTGAACATTTGGCAGTCTTAACAAAAAAATACAGCATTTTTATTTCGTAATGTTGAAGCAACATTTCCGTGGGCAATAGTGAACCTTGTAGAAGAATCTGAAGCATTTGCTTCGCTCAAGAGCAACTCAGTATATTTTGCTGCTGTTGACAAAAACTGAGATTGTGAAGTTCACGTCATAAGGCTTTTATCAATTTTTCAGTAATGAAGCCCTTTTTTTACTTCAGACGTAAAATTAATAAGCAGAATTGTAGAACTTACTTTCTTACTTACTTAAGGTCTTATTATAGTCTGGGGTGGACCTGGGCTTTAACCAAAATGCGTCTCTAGCGAGCTGTCTCTAGTTTTTTTTTTTTTTTTATAATAAGCGCACACTCAAAGTGATAACTACCCTTATTATTTAGACACAGTGTGAGCACTAGGAAGGGGAGGAGGGGTTGAAAGGAGGTGTCGGTGCACATTGAGAAAGGCAGAGTGTGGCAAGGCATTCCACATTCACATAGTACGGCTAAAGAACGAATCTCTGTACTTGACAGTACGACCGAAGTTGGGCTCGAGGGTATATTGATGAGCATTCCTAGAAGCGCGAGTATTACGGTTGAACTGTTTAAGGGGAGGAATGCAGCTGGCTATTTCTCTAGAGCATAAACCATTAAAATAACTGTAAAACAGGGTGAGACAAGAAACATTTCGACGATGTTCAAGTGACGTAAATGATCTTATGATGGTAATATCACCAATCAATCTAAATGCTCTTCGTTCAATACTATCCAAGAGGCTTAAGTAAGTTGCAGGAGCACCAGCCCAGATATGGGAGTTATACTCAAGCTTTGGACGTATATAAGTCTTGTAAATAAAAGCCAAACTTCTTGCATAGCCTTAGAAAACCCAAAAATCTTGCGGCATTTTTGGCGACATCGCGTATGTGATCGTTCCACAAAAGGAAAATATCGAGATGTTCAGTTTCCTAGATGCAAGTGCCATTTATGGATAATGGCAAGGGGGGTATATTTCGCTTTAACGATACAAGAAAGCATTGCGTTTTCGAAGCATTAAATTCCACGTGGTTTCTTATTCCCCATTGTACACTGCTGTTTAGGTCAGAATTTAATGAGCTTATCATATTTTGCCGTTGCAGTTCCACATCCGAAGAAGAGGGGTGTGAATCTGAAAACGAATATGAAAAGCTGAGAGTACTATCGTCAGCGAAACAATGTATTGGATTAGTTGTTGCAGACAGGAGATCATTAATAAAAATGAGAAAGAGTGGTGGAGATAAAAAGGAGCCCTGTGGCACACCAGCATTTATTTTATTGTTTTCAGACTAGAATCTATAGAATATTTCTTGTATTGAACGATCCGAAAGATAATTACTAATGCAATGAAGCAGGGATTCATGAAAACCGAAAGCACGCATTTTCGATAAGAGAGCCTGATGCCAAACCCTATCAAATGCTTTTGAAAGATCAAGTGCAATAATCTTACTTTCTCCAAAACTATGTAAAGATTTGTTCCACTGTTCGGTGAGATGAACCATGAGATCACCAGTGGACCTATTGCTACGAAAACCGTATTGTCGGTCATTATGATAATTAATTAGCGTTTCCATAACCTTGGAAAGGAGGGACGTAAGTGCAATCGGTCGGTAATTAGACGGTGATGAAGATTCGCCTTTTTTGAGAATAGGCTGGTTAAATGCGGTTTTCCGCCCGCTCGGAACGAGACCTGAGGAGTAGGACAGATGAAAAAGCTTTCGGAGTGGGTTTTCCTGCGATTAGGAACACCTCTTCAGAACAATAGCGGGGATACCATCCGGAATAGCAGATTTATGTATGTTAAGATCTTTTAGGACTCTCGCTACAGTACGAGTGCGAAAAAAGATTTGCCCCATAGAATCACTTACTCGCTCAAGTACAGGCAGAGTCATAACACTCACTGGCAGCGTTAAATTGGTGGAGAACTACCTAGCAAAGAGATTTGCTTTCTCTAAAGAGCTAACAAATGGAGTGTCATTCACAACGAGCGTAGGAACCGAGGAAGAGGAAGAATTCCTCATATTTTTTACAAATGACCAAAAATGTTTTTTGCCGTAATTTTTGGTCATGTAAAAATTTTGTCCGTCGAATATGGGCGTTGTAGGCCTTCCTGGCTTGCTTGAACTTATTCCGGTTTTCCTTAGTTGGATTGGCTTTAAAACAACGGAAACTTACCTTCTTGACCCTAATAACGTCTTTACAGCTCGCATCGAACCATGCGTTTTTCTTAGGTCTGATGCTTTCAACCCTATTCGTGATAAAAGTTCTCATTCCCAAGAGAATCAAACTTGTGATCATATCAGCGCTGGCGTCAACGTCACTATCGAGGAAGCATAGTGACCAGTTAAAGATCCTAAAATAATTATTGAGACCGTTCCATTTGGCTTGCTTTTATTGCCAAAGGGTTCTCTTAGGAGGTCTTTCTTTAAGTGGAGAGTTTTTACACGAGAAATTTGATGATATGACACAATGGTCAGATGTGCCTAGAGGAGATAGAACACTAATAATGTACTTACTTAGGTCAGAGGTAAGAAACAAGTGAAGAGTGTTTTCTGCTCGACCTACCACGTCCGATATTCGAGTGGGTTTGTTGACCAGCTGAGTTAGGTGGTTCAACTCAGCGAAGATTTCTGCACACACTCCATCGGGTGTTGTCTGGCCTGAATGTTGAAGCCATGAAGAATTGTGTACATTGAAATCACCCGTAACAACGATTTCAGTGCGAGGATAGGACGAAACAATTCTTTGGATGGAATCAGACAAAGCATCAAATTCACGAGAAGTTGATACTCTGTCTAGATTTGGGCTTCGATAAAAGAAGCAATAGTGAATGATGTGCTTATTCACGGAAAATTTAAACCACATAAAATTGAAAAAAGAATTGGTGCAGGGACCATATTGTGGCAAAAACTGATAAGCAACATCATTCCTAATGTATATGGCGAGACCATGGTGGGAAAAAAATAATGGCACCAAGTTATACCCTTGAATAAAGAATTCAGTGGGATCGGAATCCTCACCCACTTGGGTTTCACCTAGTGCTAATACAGCTGGCCTGTTTAAAGATGTATGGGAGTACACAGAAAGAAAATTCGATCTAAGCCCACGAATATTACAATAATCTACCCTGAAATTTCCAGCCATTGCAAATAAAAGAAACACAAAAACCAAAACAGACGAAGAATATAAAAAAATATAACTGAGTTGAACCAGTGAATGCTATTCGATACACGTCACTACTAGTGTTATGCCTTAGTAATGACAAGAATCGAATCCGGCCCTGTTAATTCAAAACAGTTATCAACGATGACGTAGTCTGTGTGTCAATCGCATTAGTTTTAAACACAATGCAATTTGATACACATGCTAAGCCATGCGACTGTACGAGAGAGGGGAAAGTGAAGGATGGTACTCACTGTGCTATGTTGAGTTTCACACGCCAAGTTGGTTGAGGTCTTTACCCACCTGCGTGCGCCACCTGAGTTGAGGTCTTCAACTACTGCGTCGTTTCTTTAGAATGGATTCGAAGACCTTTCGGGCTGGAGCATTGATGTCCTCAATTAGCTCTATATGACCCAGCAATCTAAATCGTTGGACTTTAATTCTGGTAACCAGGTCAGTGTTGCTGTACAGCCCGTATAGTTCGTCATTGTATCTTCTGCTCCATTCTTCATCTATGCAGACGGGACCAAAAATCACCCGAAGAAATTTTCTCTCTTTGACAGGGTCCAGGCTGTTCGTGTTCAGGTGTCATTGCTTGGTGTGGCTTTTAGACCTTAATATTTCGAAAATGTATTGCGCTACCGATGCTACGAACAATAATGTTTGATGTATACGCGAATAATTATGTGGAACAGTTTATTTTCAACAATCTGGCTCTAAGAAACCTGCTTGCTAAGAAATAATTGTAACAGCTTTTCGATTATTTGATAAAAGTTCTTATTGGACACAAAGTATTTTAATAGAATTGCACTGTTTTTAGACGAAGGCAAATACAAGGAAATTTGAAAGGTCAAGACTCTTAAGGTCTGTTACAAAAAACAATTTCAACCTGCCAATATCAAGGTAATAAGATGACTACACCAATATTTCGTAAAATGCATTTCTTTGCATTGATAACAAAATATTTTTGTCTTTGACTTTAAAAAATTGAATTATACTTAAGGTCAAATCGAATTAACTTGCCCGAATTCATTTTGACTGACAAATATTAGTTTTGTGCTTACGTGAGTTCAACTTAAGTTATGGTTTCCATTTATTTTCTTCAAAATTGTTTTGTTTTTTTCTAGGAATTTTACAAAACCACAATCCTGGGGGAAAGACAACGAACACTCGTAGTGTAATTCATGAATGAACAATAAATTGTTTTCAATAATTCAACCTTAAATTGTGAAAAAAAAAATTTCCCAAGGAATTTACATGTGTTCAAGTATTAGGCTTCTATATTTTCTTCTGAAAATCAAGGATGTATTTTACAAAAAGGATTTTCGTACAAATAGAAAGTAATAATACTCCAATACAGGTATTGGTGATCCTTATGCCACCACAATAATTCCCTGGACCACAATTTCTTCCAATATATCCTCTATCCAAAAAAAAAAACACATATATAAATGTAAACACGCAAAACCCTCTTCTTGTTTTTTTTTTTCTTGAAATCCAAACCTCGTGTCCTTATCGTTTCTTGGTGTAGATTTTATATCCTTAAGAATTGAAAAAATAATACGAACCGAAACAAAAAAGGAAAGTGTACTGATACTGACAAAATTTATGCAGATTAAGTTCGATTGTATTGAGATTCCTTTTGTGAGACTAAGTTAAGACGAAACACACAAGACTCATTGGAAATTGAACCTTCTAGGGAAGTCCCTATATACATATATCTTTTTGGCTACCTGTAATAATGCTTGGTTATAGAAGAAATTGATACACAAATAAAAGGCTTTTGTATACATTTGGCACGTTTTTCGATTTTTTAAAACATGTAATTTCACTCTGACTACGTGGAGATTGAAAGTACGTACCGTACATCTATATTTTGTAATAGTAATTGAAAAGATTTTCACTTCTTTATATATTTATGTTTTTGAGAACAAACATGTTTCTTGGTGATTTTTAACTTCTAGTACATTTTAAAATATTGTTTTTTTGAAAATGTTTGTAAATCAATGCGTATCAGGGGATTTTTTAATTGAGATAAATTATTTTGAGACATATATATGGGAATTTGATTTGATTTGATTCTCAGAAATGTATAATAAATATGGCAACTGTTTCTAAACTGATAATAACATTGAAAGATTCATATTTTAAAACAAAATCAATTAGATTAAAGTAAATTGGGAAAATTACTCATGTTAACTTATTTCTCAGAAGTAAAATGTAAGCCTAATATTGACAAACTCTATTATTGTACAGTTCTTATGAGTGTGTTGCTTTAAACTGGAATACCAAGTTCTGTTTAAAAAATGACTCAATTTTAATTATAAACTATTGTTAAATTTTCTGAAATTTCCAATAGATGTTAAATCCAGGAAAAGAAGATATTCACTTCTCAAAAACAAAGCAAACGTTTGTTTGAAAGGTCTATTTAAACGTACCTCAATAGCTTCATAAGAATTGCGTACATTTGGTAAGTGGCAAAAATGTAAGATGGGAAGACTGTCATGTCAGAAGTCTTGGGTTTGATCCCTGCTTATGTCATCTAAAGTTTTTTTCCAAGGGTTCAAATTAGCCGCTTTGATTCGGCTGTAGGTCCCCTCAATCCCTGACAACAGTAATCGCTGACAGGAATGCTTGAAAGTTGTAAGTCACTAGGCTATAATTCTCAACCGACTGTTGCTCTACAAAATTTATTGTTAGAGGGGATGAAAGTACTTTTATCCGAAAAACTTGAAAAATTTAGATTTTTTGAAAAAAGTTGAAATTCTTGTTTTTCAACACATCAATTTTGACTCAAGAAAAAGTCTAAATCCTGCCATCAACATCTTGGTTTGCTAAAGCTCAAGCATTAATTGACTTAAATACTTTGTTAATACGTCATTTTTACAAATTTGTCATTTTAGAGGTACTTGTCCTTAACTTCTTCAAGATGATGGAGTTTTAACAAGTATTACTGCTTGTTGATTCAATTGAGGGCAGCAAATATTCGTAACCATTTTTGCAAATCTACCAACTGCATGACAAAAAAATGTTACTATCTTTTTGTGTAGGATTACATTAAGAAACTTTTTTATTAAAACCTATTTTGTGAGAGTACTTTCTGGAAAAGTTTAAGTGTTCAATCCCCCTAAAGTTTTAGTTCACTAATTCATGTAAATAGAGAAGCTACTCTATCAAAATTTTAATTTTGTAGCCATCTTGACTATTGGTGTCCCAAATACTTTTTTTTTTAAACCCTTACAAATCTTAGTAATTATTGATATCAGAAAAACTATTTTCAACATCCAGATCTACCGCTCTTCAAAATGTTGTTTAGTAAGAATTAAAATATATAAAAAGAACTGAACAAAATTGTACTTCAGTTAAAACATCTAAAGATCAAAAATAAAGAGAAATTGGGATTCGACCCACACTGATAACTTCCCATCCCGTCTGTCGATTTGTCTTGCTTAAAGGTTAATCTATATGTACTCGTATGAAAAAACGGACTGTTGGGTTTTTATATAAAAATTACTGAATATCGAAAACAATATTTTCTTTGAAATAAAATAAGTTTGAAGCCAATATTTTTAGTTTTCGAAAAGCTATTTGAGACAAGAGTTTAGTTGTTTAGAGTTTTATTTTTGTAAGAAAACAGGATAGGGGCAAGCTCTTAATTTACCTGTAAGACCCTTAAAGAAATAGGAAATAGGAAAAAATTACATGGTTTAGGTAAATATTGTTCTTTTTAACTTCCCGTAGGAAGTTATTGTAATTCGTCCGATTTGTCAAATTGAAAATTTTGACATTTCTCGAAGTTTCAAGGTCAATAGAGTCGAAATAAAAGATTTTTAGAAAGATGTCTGTGCGTGCGTGTGTACGTACGTTCGTACGTCCGTACGTTCCCGACGTTTTTTTCGTTGTCCATAGCCCAAGAACCAGAAGAGATATCGACTCCAAATAAATTTTGTTATACACATAATAAGACAGAAAGATGCAGAAAGGGCTCTCAAGAAAATTGCGTGGGTGGTTTTTTTACCATAGAAGTTTAAATCTATCTAGCTATCTATAAACCAAAAAAACTGAAAAAAAAATTTGTCACCTCCAAAATTTAACGACTTAAATATAATTTCATCTACAAAACAATTTTGAGCAACGGAGAACACTGATAAAATTTTGAAAAAATCGAATTGACAGTTTTTTTTATAAAAAATAAAAATCTAAAAAAACATTACTCAAAGTTGGTAAAAATTGAATATCGATTCAAATATCTTTTCAAAAACTTGAAATATAGGCTTAAAACTTATTTTATCTTATAAGAAATATTGTTTTCAACATTCGATAAAATTTTGAAAAAATTCGAATTGACAGTTTTTTTACAAACAATAAAAACCTAAAAAAAAAATAATAAAAGTTGGTAAAAATTCATTTTCGACTGAAATATCTTTTCAAAACTTTGAAATATTGGCTTAAAACTAATTTTATCTTTCAAAAAATATTGTTTTCAACAATCGGTAAAATTTTCAGAAAAATCGAATCGACTGTTTTTTTACAAAAAATAAAAACCTAAACAAAAAATGAATAAAAGTTGGTAAAAATTGATTTTCGAAATAAATATCTTTTCAAAACTTTGAGATATTGGCTTTAATTTACTTTTATCTTTCAACAAATATTGTTGTCAACTTTCAGTAAAATTTTGAAAAAAAAATTGAATTTATAGTTTTTGTACAAAAAATTAAAAACCTAAAAAAATTTAACAAAAGTTGGTAAAAATTGATTTTCGACTCAAATATCTTTTCAAAACTTTTACAAATTGGCTTCAAACTTATTTATTTTACAGAAAATATTGTTTTCAATATTCAGTGATTTTTATATAAAAATCCAACAGTCCGTTTTTTCATAAAAAATAAAATCTACAAAAAATAGTACGCAAATTTGGTAAAACTGATACTAGTACATACAGACAAACTTTTAAGCAAGACAAATCGACAGACGGGATGGGAAGTTATCAGTGTGGGTCGCATCCCAGCCTCTTTTTTTTTATGGATTCAAATTAGTTTTATATATGCTGCCTCCTGATTTCTGAATTAATTCAGTTAACTTTTGGTTATAGACTCATAGAGTGCTGTCAGTTAATTCTCCGATTTGGGCCCAGGACTGTTTTATGGCTTCAATAATCTCTTCGGTTTTTTTGGTATTGCCGCCTTTCTTCATAGACTTTTCTTGAAAGCCATCCCCATTCGTTTTGAATGATGTTCAGGTCAAGAGAATAGGAGGATCATGTTAATAGGTTCACATTTTGCCACTTAACCCAGTCTTTTGTTGTCCGTGCAGTATGTATTGGTGCATTATCTTGTTGGAAAGTCCATCGTTGTCTTCCAAATAATTCAGAAATCTGCGGAAAAGCTCGTTCCAACCAACATTCTATCCACTAGCATTTACCTAAGCTTCTGCTTTGATTTTAATAATGGAAAGTCTTGAATTTGAAGCATCTTTTACTACCGCCCGCCTTTCCAGAAATGATGTTGCTTTCTTGGCTCTTCCTTTGTGTGTTTCTTATACCTCTTAGGGGCGCTGAAGTAGTTGTATACAACAGAGATCTTTTACGTGGCTGAAGACCCTTCGAGTTTATTATAATGAAAACAGCAAAGATAAATACTTACAACCAATAAGATATACAAAGACCTTTGTAAAAAAACGAAACCACTATTTTATAAAAGAGTCCAGGAGGTTGTCACACTGTAAGAACGCTACAGATTTTTGGAGTCTGGTAAAGCTCTTGAATGGAAATAACTTTAAGATTTAACGAAATCTAACATCGACTGCGCTCTGTCAACTTTTCAAAGAACTCTTAAATCCTCCGTCCAGCTCCGTAAATATATCGTATACTGAACTTAAATTCGACAATATTCTCTTAGATGCGCCAATAACACAAGAGAAGATAAGACGCACTTTAAAAACCTTAAAAGATGGCAAAGCGACAGGCACCGACAGAATACAGGCTGAGTTTCATAAATACGGAACATCGAAATTTATTGAAAAACTTTATATTTCATTCAACCAAATTCTGGAACATGGTATTATATCGAAAGAGTTAAAAGAGGCCTTGATTTTTCCGATTCACAAAAAAAGAAGTACGCAAAATCCAGAGAACTACCGTGGGATAAGCTTTCTTAATGCATCATATAAAATATTTTCGTCAATTTTGCATCAACGACTCAATGAGTGGATAAACGAAAACGGGTTATTAAAAGAATTTCAAGATGGTTTTAGGTCTGGTTACTCTACGATCGATCACATCTTTGTGCTAAAAATGTATCGCCGAAACTTTTCTTCAAAACGGGAAAAAACTGTACAGCTTTTTCGTAGATTTTAAAGCAGCTTTTGACGCTGTGGACAGGCGAGCGCTTATCTACAAACTCTATGCACTGGGGATGTCTTCAAAGTTTGGAAAAGTCTTACAAAATCTGTATAACGAAACACAGGCAGCTGTTTGGAATGGAGAGGAAATTTCGGAATGGTTTCAAACTTAATCAGGTGTTCGACAGGGCTGTACGCTGAGCCCTGTTCTATTCACACTTTTTATAGAAGATTCAACAGATTATATTTCTGGAGGAGTTGAGTTTGCGGGGATCACTATAAAGGCTCTTTTCTACGCTGAAGACATAGTACTTCAGTTGATAATCAACCAACTATATAGGTACTGTACTACGTGGAAACTCCAAGTGAACCTTAACAAATCAAAAATATTGGTCTTCAGAAATGAAGGTGGAAGAAGTAGTCAGAATGAAAGATGGTTCTTTAATTCAATACCTATTGAGGTCTTAAGTGAGTTTAAATACCTAGGAGAATGTTTTACAATAAACTTAAGTATGAAAAAACATCTCACTGAAAAACTCTCTAAGGCCAAGAGTGCGATTGGAGCTACAGGGAAAAAGTGTTTTGTCAACAAAAGTATTGCGCATAGCTGTTTCGTGTATTTGAAGCAGTGTCGGAATCAGTACTATTTTATGAATCTCAAGTATGGGGTTACAAACAATACGATTCCGTAGAAAAGTTGCTGAGATTTTTTATCAACACACCAAACTACGTAGTTGCATTAGAAACTGGTCTCTCAACACTCTTGATTCAGACGCTGAAAAGTCAGGTAGACTATGTTATCAAAGTTCTACATATGAATAATGATAGACTTCCTAAGAAATCAGCTTTGCACGTAATCAACCGAAGTCTCAGCTGGTATAAGTAATGGAAGGAACTCGCGCAATGGTATGGTATCGAACTGAACCTGCATGTTGGAAATCTCAATGAATGGAGGGGTAAACTGTACGAGCTTATTGCCTTCGTTGACAAGAAGCTTAGGGAGAAGTACCATGAAGATGCAGTCAGCTCTAACCACAGAGTAATCTACACTTAACTTTGTCATAATCTAGGCCCAAAAAACTACTTTAGAGTTGAGAATTGTGTGGAAGAAATTTTAACGTTGTTGAGACTGCGTGCCGAACTTCTTCAACTGAATTATATGCCACACAGAGAGGATCTCCTAATCTTATGTAGTTTGTGTAACCTCAGGGAAATGTCTGGTTTTAATGGAAACTATTCGATCCTTCTTCGGCTGCAACTTCTTAACTGAGGCAGAAATGATAACCTTTCTAAATACAATGGAGGTGAAAAAACTGTTTATGTACTGCAAAATAGCACAAGCTTATCGAAACAGAATTCTCAATGAAATCTTTTAAACAAATTAATATTGATACAATTGTTAGATAATTAAAAAGTTTAGACACAGTGTGATTATGTTATAGTAATTCAATTAAAATGTTAATCTGGCAGACGGCATTGCCATGCTATACTTGATTATTTAATCTTTATACTGTACATTATTTAAATTTGAAAATAAAATCACTTTACTTACTTACTTACGACATTTGAACTTTTTCTAATTTTACTGACTATGAATCGGATGGTTTTGACGTGACGCAAAAAAACAGGTAGTTCTTATCATCTTCTTTAGTAAAACCGTTATAAAACTTGTATTTATCAATTTAATCCAAAAATGTTTACTTGCACTATAAGCTTAATACATACTTTATTAATTCCACATTCAGGTTTTTTCAAAAAACTTAAGGGTTTAAGAAACATCGGTAAATAAAAAACGAAAAAAGCTTGTCCCTATCCATGTGACATGAAGTGTACAGTGTACATACATACATGTTTTTTTTTCTTCGAATTTAAAAAAGTAATATTTTTGAAAAACTTGATAGATTAATTTTGATATCAGATGAAAACTTTCAAAACCCATCGGAAAGTTCAATTTTATCGCAAAGTGTCAAAACCAAATTTTTAAACAAACGTTTGGTGTTTTGGAAAACACATCTCAAAAGTTTCATTTGATAGTTAAAAGACGACAATGCTTGTTATAATTATTTAATCTACTTAGCAATTGTTTTAAATCCAAAGATAAATGGATGAGAATTGAATTTTTTCATAGCTTGCGCCATAAAATATAGATATGTTTTTGAAAATAATACAATCTTCATACATTCCACACTGCATAACCGATATGACTAAACAATAGATCAGAGGACATTCTTAGTCATAAGGCACTATTGTGCAATGTGCTCGCTTCTATAGTGTTGGGAGAGTTTCATCTGTCAGCTGAGCAATAAATCATTCTTGAATGTCACAGGTGACTGTGCTTCTGCTGTGTGCATTGTATGGAAATTTAGAGTACCTCTATGCTAAGTGTTGCATATATAGAACTCTGTGAATCATATGCTGCGAAGGAGTGTAAGGCAAACTTCCCAACCTTTATGCAAAACTCGACACATCAACACCCACTTTGGGTAGATACTATCTAACGTCGAAGTGGATATTTATAAAGGAAGAATAGCATTAGGAACAGCAAAGAGGATGAGCTATGACGGCGAGACGAGAAGATGTGAAGACGTGAAAACGTGACGACGCACCGTCGACGACCGTGCAAAAGGTGACGACAAGGACGTTTGATGATAGGACAGGAGGATAGCAGTGGGAAGTGCATCTCCCACCATCTCCATTGGAACATTTGCATGCAGATAGGATAGTGTGTCTTCGGTTGATTCACACAATTGTTCGGTGGATTAATGTCCTTGGCGCACCAACACAAAAATTCAATAAAAGTGCGAAAATGCTAACCACCAGGAGCAGCAGGAGCAAAGGCAACAGTAGAAGCAGTAGAAACAGCAGCATCAGCAGCAACAGCGGCATGTGCTGTGGAGTGCAGTGTGCCTGTGCATATTTCTGAAGGGTAGGTCCCACTCTGCTGCAGCAACACCTGTGGCTTAATGGAATTCTGTTATTTTATTCCCACGCGGCGGCGGTTTGGCTCTTTCCCGCGTATCATCTTCCTCTCGTTGGCTGGTGCTTGGTCGTGGTCCTCCCTCAATTCTCGTTCTTTTCCTTTGGCTTTGGCTGACATCCGTAGTCGTGTTGCCGTTGCCGTCACCGTCACCGTCACCGCCGTTGTCGTCGACGACGGTCGGTCGGTTGGTCGGACGACGATTGTCCTTGTCGAGCATTCATACGCCATTGTACGAGTATAACAATTATTGCGGATTGCACTTACTTTATATGGATATTATTCCCATGGAACGATCAGATATTTCATCTTTTTTTGTTCTTTGGAATATTTCATAGTTTATTGCAATTCATAACCCATAACTGGGTTCTGGAGTTCTTTCTCTTTTTGTGTCCCGGTTGTTTTTGATGCAGTTCTTTTCCTGACTGGTTTATAATGGGGATTTTGGTAAGCGGTGTGTGGCATAGAGTAGAAGGAAATTTACATTATGATGCTGAAGCTGATGGATGCGTTTTGAGGCTATATGAAGATTGTTTGACGTGAAGTTATATAGATAGACGGAAAATACTTTGCTAGTGCTGCTGCTGCTGATGATGATGATGATGGTGCAAATGAATGTATGAATTTCTTGTAGTTTTTGTAAAGTGACGTTAAAATTGTAATGTACAAAAATACAATATGAAAATTCCTTGCGTTGAAAAAATTTCAAAAAAATTAGTTAAGATTTTGTTTAAAGTTTATTTGAATTACTAATATTTTGTATAGACTTGTGAAAAATAGGAACTGTATAACAAATGGTAGAGAGATTGATGGTTAAGATGTCAAAAACGAAATTCAAATTTTCTCGAAACAATCCGATAGATTTTTACGAAATTGTTGCAATTCCTGTATAAATTGCTTAGCTACTCGTTAATTTTAATGAGTTACCAAAGAATAAGAGACGTTCTCATGGCTTAAGGTTGGGATTCCTACAATATTTTGTGAAAATTGGTACATATTTCCAATACGAAGTTTCTTTTTTAATTTAAGAACAAGTGGTTTTTTTGTAGACGTCAATCGATTAATGTTTATTAACTTCTCATAGGAAGTTATTGTAATCCACGGTCCGATTTGTCAAATTGAAAATTTTGACATTTTTCTACCTTTTGAAATAATAATGCAAAAAGATGCATTAAGGACTCTCCAAAAAATTGATTGGATGGTTTTTTTGCCATAGCAATTTAAAAAATCATAAAAATTTTGGTTAACTCAAAATATCTCACCAACCAATAATTAATTGGTTATTGGTTCGTGAGATATTTTGCTTATCGTTTAGAAACATCATATACAGAATTTTTAAAAAGAGGTGGTGGAGTTTTAGTGGCAGTTAAATCCATTTACCCAAACAAAAGTATTGTTTTACGGAAGACTGGAGAAAATATTGAACAATTATGTAAAGATATTTTAAATATATCCAAAAAGGAAATGTTTGAAATCATTTAAAACACCTTGGTCTAAATATGTTAAAAATAAAGCTTTTAACAAGTTTAGAAAATCAAATTACGAAGCTGACAGAATGCTTTTCTGCCAATTTCGTAAAGAATGTGATTTTCTAAACAAGTATTTGCACAAGCAATACATATTGAACACCCAAAGCCGTACTTCTTCGGATTCCAAAGCCTTTTGGACTTTTTTAAATGGAAAGAAACGCTCTTTAGCTCTTCAAGAAAATATGGAATTTGATGGTAGTATTTATTCTGATTTGCTGAGTTCAAGTGAACTTTTCTCAAAATGTTTTAAGTTTAAATTTAAATTGGGTTGCGCAACAGTCCGTTGTGAAAAAGGGCCTAGTGACTTACAACACTCAACCATTCCTGTGTGCGAGTACTGTTGTTAGGAATGGAAGGGGCCTACAGTTTTAAGCCGAATCCGAACGTCTAATTTGAGAAAGCATTTTTTCATGACAAGAATTACTTTTGAAGGATTTGTTAATTCCTCGCAAAAGGCATTACCCGCGAAAAATATTTTTTTAAATTAAGGTGGCACAGGCAGGGATTGAAACCAAGACCCCTGGCATGACAGTCCAACGCATTGTCATCATGCCACGGGTACTGCAGTGTTCACACTACTAATAATTTGTAATAAATCTCTCTGTACTGGCGAATTTCTAGATGAGTTTAAGTTCTCCTATTTCCAAAGCTGGTCCAAAAAATCTTTTAACAAATTACCGCGCTATAAGTAAGCTTTCTGCAATACTTAAATTATTTGAGCTTATAGTAAAAGATCGTTTGTATTTTAATATAAAAGAACATATTTGCGTTGAACAACATGGGTAAATGTCAGCAAGTCTACTTCAACAAATCTCATGCTTTATTGTAAATATGTCGTAGATTCATTAGAATCTGGTTATTAGGTAGATAATATCTACACAGACTTTATAAAAGCATTTGATTATATTTGTCATGAAATTCTTCTATCTAAACTTCAAGCTTTTGGCATTCACGGATTGCTTCTGAAATGGATTTAAAGCTATCTTTATAAAAGAACACAATGTGTGAAAATTCTTCTCTAATATCATACAAGCTTCATCAGGAGTTCCTCAAGGTTGCCATCTGGGACCACTTCTTTTCAATATATTTGTTAATGATATCCCCTCTCTTCTTAAAAATGCATTTTGTTTGATTTATGCTGATAACATGAAAATTTTTCTTTGTATCAAAAATAGAATTGATCAGCAAAATCTTCAAAATGATTTAAATGTTTTATCTGATTCGTGTGATAGGAATTCCTTCCATTAAATATCACAAAACGTAATGTGTTAACGGCACATCGTATTTTAGTTAAAATGATCCACAACTAACGTATGTTCAACCGGATTCTTGATCGCAAATCTGAGATTCTTGATCTTGGAGTCATTTTTGATCCGAAGTTGTTTTTTTCGTTACGTATAAATTATATAATTTCAAGAGCTAATTCAAGCTAAACTGCAACGAGATTTCTAACCCTTATGCTCTGAAATCAGTGTTCGTCCGATCCTTGAGTATTGTTCAATTGTTTGGTGTTCTCCTACTTCCATTGGGATAACTCGTATTGAAAGAGTTCAAAAGGCTTTCACAAGATTTTTTGTTAGGAAACTGAAATGGTGATTTTATACTCCTTCATATTCATATGAAAATTCTTTTGAAAAAAATTCAATACAATTAGTTAAGGTTTTGTTTTAAATTTATTGCAGTAACAAATATTTTGAATAAACTTTTTAGTGTCGAAAGTGAGAAATTGTATGACAGCTATTGCATTCTTGATATTATAATGGTAGAGGGATTGATTGTTAAGATGTCAAAAACTCTAAACAGCTCCATAGATTTTCATGAAATTATTGCAATTCGTGTATAATTTGTTTGACCCACACGTTAAATTGAATGAGTTTCAAAAGAATAAGAGACGTGTACATGGCTTAAGGTTGGGATCGAGAAATTTGTTGTTAAAATTTGGATTTCCAATAGGAAGTTTCTTTTTTAAATTAACAAAAAGTGGTATTTTTGGAGAAGTCAATCAATTAATGTTTATTAACTTCCCACGGGAAGTTATTGTAGTCGGTCTAATTTGTCGAATTAAACATTTGGACATTTTTCGAGGTTTCAAGATCCCTAGAGTCAAAATAAAATGCAAAAAGATGCAGAAAGAACTCTCAAAAAAATTGAGCAATTTAAAAAAATTGAACATTTTTGGTTAACTATGAATATCTCACGAACCAATATCGTTGTAACGTGATAAAAAAGTAATAAATTTTTGGAAAAAACTCCAATTCATGTTTTTTTTATATAATACAAAAAAAGCCGAAAACAAATATTTGTCTCCTCGAAAATTTTACAAACAAAAATTGATTTTATCTAAAAAAAATTTGTGCAAGGAAGACTGACGTTTTAAAACATCTGGAAAAATTTTGAGAACAATCGAATTGACATTTTTTTTTATAAAAAATGAAAACCTAAAAAAAATATTACTTAAAATTCGTAAAAATTGATTTTCGACTCAAATATCAAATATCTTAAAAACGTTGAGATATTGGTTTCAAACTAGTTTTATCTAACAAAAAAAAATTGAGTACATTTCTAATAAAAAACAACAGTCAGTTTTTTCATACAAAAATTTAAATCTACAAAAAATTAGTTCGCAAAATTGGTTAAAATTGATGTTCGGTTCCCAATATCTCGTGAATAATAGAAGACATTGACTTCAAATTAATTTCATTCAATTAATTTGTATTTATATAAGAAATAAAAACTTTAAAGAAATGTTACAAATTAATATCAAATAGGGAAGGTTATCATCATTATATTGCAAAAAGATATCATCAAAATTCACACCATGACTTTCACTTGTAATGTCTTGAACTGATTGTACTATCTTCAAATTTGTAATCATAATTTGACCGATTGCTTGCGATTGTATTGATTTATCACGAAGTGTTTAAAGGGTTTTTACTTTTGAATCATCACTTTTATAACGTTGATTAAATTGAGCTAGTGTTATGACACTTTAAATGACAGTTAACTGCAATAGGTGTTAAAAGCCATCGTTTTCACCTTAAAACCACTAAATATATGGCCCTTTAAATTTAGAGGCAATACAAATGATGCTTATTAAAAAAGGGTATCTTGAAATGAATGTAAGATATTAAGTCTATGCCATTGGGGTAAAAAAGGTTTAACTCACTCTGGATTGTCAACTGTAACATTTTTTGGGAATGCAAGTTTGTGGCACCTTTTCACTCAAAAGTATAATAAATCCTGTTTATTTTCTTTAAATTTTGCAACACTTAACTGCATGTTAAGTTTAAAAAAAAAAATAATTTAGAACTTATTTGGATGGAAGTATTATTACTTGTTCGTCAGAATAGAATAATTCTAAAATCTCAGTTCCATGATTTAAGACTCCGATCCTTAAATTTTTCTCGAACATTGATAACTTTTATAATAAAGGTTTAAAGGTCTGAAGGTGAGAAGTAATGTTTGCTACTTTATTTTTCTTGAGCAATCAATTAACAAAAACCATCATATTCGAAAAATACGTTCTGCCTTTCTATTGTAACCTTTTTATGGTAATCCCTGATACCTGTCTTCTTGTTTATAGTCAAATCTAATTATACCCTTTTTCGTGTAAAATTCACCATTACTGATGATGGCTGGCCAAAGAACTGCAACTCTGTTTTAAACCTTCCCATGAGTATAAAATTACGTTAAAAGGAAACTTTTGTTTGTAATTAATTCTTCACTGATGCGCACCATTGTGGTTAAGTGTGGTCGGTGCTGTTGGTAGTTGTGCTGGCAAAAGTTACAAGAATGTAAAGACTTTTTGTGTCTAGAGTTATAGTGGATGAAAATGTAAAATTTTATTTCGAATTTTATTTGAATTCGTTCGTATAGTTTTTTGAAAATTAAGAGAAAAGCTACGAGAATACTAGGAATGGAATTCAACATACCTCACCTAAATTACCTTCAAATAGTTGAGAAGTAGGTAAATGAAAAATTCTAAATAATACTATGTGAAACTTTTTGAAATGATTTAAATTTGTCTAATTAACGAATTTGGCTCTTGAAATTATAGATACCGTAAACACACAAAAAACTAAATATCAGTTGAAAGAAAAGAATGGTGGTCAGTTTTGTTATTTTAAAATTTATTCAAATATAATGTTATCTTAAAAAAATGAATTTCTGTTGGTGTCTTTAAGATAAAAATCTTAATTGAACTGTTACAGGAAAATATTCGAATATATGTATGTTTCAAGAAAATATGTTTTTTTATACATTTATTGAAAATTAGAATTTATTGTGTTTAATTGACTAAGAATTGTTATTATTAAATTCAAATTGTCTTTTAACTTGAAATAATTACCTAAGGAGGGAAGAGAAATTCTCTGAAACATTGTAATCTTGTTATAGTGTCTGTTATTTGAGACAATAGAAAACAATCGTTTAGCGCATGAATCATTTTCTGAGAAATTTCTTCAAAACTGTAATGAATCAGTTATCAGGAATAAAAACAGAAATAGTTAAATTCCTTAAAGGATTTGTATAACTTGAAACTTAAGGTTTTTGAGTTACTTCTTAATGAATTAAAATTGAACTATTTTATTTTTATCAAAAAAATCTTCTTAAATTTATTATTTTAGTTTAATATAAATAATTCATAATTAATAATAACTAATATCAATACAGCAAAAATAATAACAATAGAACAAATTAACAAAAGAGGGCATTTCAATATTCCAACCAAGTTTCCAAATAACGAACCTAGTGAACTTTTTCTGAACATTTTCAATTCTAGTAGAATGAATGTTGTAATGAGGGTTCTAGAATATTATTGTTTATATTGTTGTCGAAATTGATTGGATTGGCAATACGCGAAAAAGTAAAACACTGACATTTGAAGACATTCAAAAACAAGTCATTAATGGTGCACCAATTAGTTAAACAATCAAGATCGTCTTGAAGTGGATGGCAGTCGCGAGAGGATTTAATGCTTTGAAAGAATTAAAGACCGTCCGCAAAAAGAAGGTAGTGTGAGTTTTTAAAAACGTTGGGCATGTCATTAATAAAAATCAAGAACAATAACGGTCCAAGATGACTACCTTGTGGTACGCCAGAGGTTACCAAAAAACGAGAAGACTGAATGTTATCTATGAACACAACTTAATAACGTTTCGTTAAGTAGGAAGAAAGCCATGATAGCATAGCAGAGTGAAAACCTGCGCATTTTAGTTTAGATATTAGTATCAAATGATTCACTCTATCGAACGCTTTGGCAAAATCTGTGTAGATGACATCAACCTGAAAACCTTCTTCTAGTTTATTGAGAACATAATTTGAAAATAGAGCAAGATTGGTGGAGGTGGATCTTCATCCCAAAAACCCATAAAACGATAATTTATCGTTTAAAATCTTTTCAAAAAGTTTAGGTATCGCTGAGAGCTGGAAGATCGGGATATAGTTTGATATTTCCTGTTTAGAACCTGATTTGTGTTTTGGACTAATGAAGGATTTCTTCCACTCATAGAGAAATACTCCTTTAGAATTATTAAAAATAATTGCTAAAGGTTCAGAAAGAGCAGGTGCACATTTTTTTTAAATAACTAGAGGAATTTCAACTGGACCAGCACTTTTATCGCAGCTTAAGCTACGTAATGCATTTTCAACTTCATTTGCACTTATATTCAAAAATCAAATACTTAAGGGAGTTTCAGAATTAATTGTTTGTAAAGAATATCCCTTTGGAGAAGTAAAATTTGATTGAATGTTTTCATTTGAATATGTAATATGTTCATTAAAATAAATATATAGGAGAACGTTCACTTTACATAAAAGTTTATACCGAAAATGCAAACACAAGATGTTAGTACCAAATGAAAGCTGATATTTTGCTCAATATTTATTATAAATTTGAGACAAAGTTATATACGAAAAGAGGCACATAACTACTCATGTCTATCGATTTGTCTTGCTTAAAATTTTGAAGTTTTCGTGTTTGTAGTGTCAGTTGATGTTCAAATGGTAGACATGTGCATTCAAGAGGACACAAGCGTCCACAGGTTTTTCTTAAAACCAACCTCTGTCTATCAACTCCTACTCTCACCTCCACGTGGTGAACATCGTGTGCCTAGTACCTCAACTGGAGATTTTGTTCCAACCCCAGTGGAAAGTTGTTAGCGGCAGCAAACGAGAGAGGGGGGGAGAGGTGTTTCCACTAAGGCACCTCTCCTTATCCAGACGGCAGCGGAGGAATTCCCGAGATGGAATCAACGGTGGCGTCTACAGTTCCAGTAAGGTTGAACTACTTAGTGAACACCTTATAGGGCTTCTTCGACTTATTCGAAGCTCAGGCCTGTAAGGAGCGGTTTTATCCGGCTCCCCATCCTTGGAGTTATACTTAGGATCTGGCCCTCCAGGTTGGAGGTTGTGCGTCGGGGTGACTTCCTGGCCACGTAAAAGTTTTCATAGTTGCGAAGCACCAACAAGCCTCGGATACGGACGGATTTACTGTTGACAACCTACGCAAACGATTTAAGGACAACTTCGGATATGCACGTAGAATGTTAGGTCCCTTAACAGACCACGTGCGGCCGAAGAATTAGCGGAGGCCCTAGAACGATATAAAGCAGATATCACCGCCATCCAGGAAATACGATGGGATGGGCCGGGCAAAAAGAGGATGAAAAACTGCGATATTTACTATGGTGACTGCTACCATGAAAATCAACAGTGCTTATTTGGATGCGGATTCGTCATTGGAGCCAGACTTAGGCAAGAAGTCTTGAGCTATAGGTGCATTAATGAGCGCCTCATGACCATACGCATCAAGGCTAAATTCGGCAACATTAGCCTGAAATGCGCGCACGCCCACACAGAAGAGAAAGACGACAACACCAAAGATATGTTTTTTGAGCTCTTAGACAAAACATATGAGTGCCCTAGCTACGATATTAAAATAGTCCTGGGCGATTTGAATGCCAAGCTAGGAAGGGAAGACATCTTTGGTGGAATAATCGGGAAGAACAGTCTGAACGACAACACTTCCGACAATGGATTCAGGCTCATAGATTTTGCTGCGGGCGAAACGTCATGGTAGCCAGTACGCGTTTTCCTCACCTCAACATCCACAAAGGAACTTGGACTTCTCCAGATCAATCTACCGTCAACCAGATTGACCATATTGCAATCGACGCCAGACACGCTTCCAGCATCAAGGATGTACGAACTTTCCGAGGAGCTAACATCGACTCAGACCACTACCTCGTTGTTGCCAAGGTAGCACTTCGGATTTCCAGACCCAAGGCAAGACAGGGAGGTGCTGGGAGAAGATACAACGTCGAACGGCTACAATCGCCAGAGATCGCCAAATCCTTTTTCGACCGAGTTACAAGTAACCTCTCTCGAAGTTCTCTGCCGCCAACACAATGTATCGAAAACCAGTGGCAACATTGCCAAGATGCAATCAGAGAAGCCGCCTCTGATGTGCTAGGTTTCAAACAGCCACCAACAAGGAACCCCTGGTTTGATGAGGAATGTCGGCAGGCAAATGCAGCCAAACAAGAGGCACGCAAAGCGGCGCTGCATAAAAGGACGAGAGCTGCTTGTGAGCTCTATGAGCAGAAGAGGCGAGAGGAACGCCGACTTCTCAGAAGGAAAAAGAGAGGGCATGAGAAGCGTGCGGTCGAAGATGTTGAGAGGTATAAAAGCAGGAATGAGGTTCGAAAGTTTTATGAACACGTGAAACGAATTTCACAGGTACATAAACCTAGAACCGAAGGCTGCAAAGACGAAAGTGGAAACATCATAGTGGAACCGCAGTCAATGCTGAGGATATAGAAGGACCACTTCTGC
This sequence comes from Eupeodes corollae, assembly GCF_945859685.1. Taxonomy (NCBI): domain Eukaryota; kingdom Metazoa; phylum Arthropoda; class Insecta; order Diptera; family Syrphidae; genus Eupeodes; species Eupeodes corollae. The sequence continues at coordinate 122,000,327 of NC_079148.1, forward strand.
AGACTGTATAACGGCGATGAAGAACTGAATTCCGCTGTCAGGCAGGATGACCCATTCGATATAGACGACGATAGCCAACAATCCCGTCCTCCCGACTTAGACGAAGTAAAGATTGCCATTTCTAAGTTGAAGTCTAATAAAGCCGCTGGAGCAAATGGCTTGAATGCCGAGTTCTTTAAAGCAGCTGGGGATAAGCTGGTTAGGAGCATGCATCAACTTTTCTGTAAGATAAGGTCGGAAGAAAACATGCCCGATGAATGGAACCTCAGTATTGTTTGCCCGATCCTGAAAAAAGGAGACCCTCTAAACTGCACCAATTATAAAGGAATAAGTCTACTTAACATCGCCTATAAAATCTTCTCTGCCGTAATATGTAAACGTCTAAAGCCCATCGTCAACAACCTGATAGGTCCTTATCAGTGTTGTTTTAGAACAGGAAAGTCCACAGTTGATCAAATATTCACATTACGGCAGATCCTGCAAAAAAGCCATGAACACCAAATCGACAACCACCATCTTTTCATCGATTTCAAGGCCGCATATGACAGCATATACAGGGTCGAGCTGAAGAGAACTATGTCTAGTATTGGCATCCCTGCTAAACTCGTCGATTTGTGCAGGATGACCATGGAGAATTCACGCTGCTTCATAAAGGTTGGAAACAACTTAACAGAACCTTTCGATGTCAAAAAACGTTTTAGGCAAGTTCATGCGCTGTCATGTGATTTTTTAACATCGTGCTTAAAAGAATAATGCAGAGCTCACACGTCAACACTAGAGGCACTATCTTTCAAAAGTCTGTTCAATTACTGGCATATGCTGATGACATTGGAATAATCGGAAGAACTCAGCGTGATGTCAATGGGGCTTTTGTGAGTATTGAGGCAGAAGCGGCAAAAATGGGTTTAACGGTTAATGAGGGCAAAACAAAGTACGTGCTGTCGTCTAGAAAGAACATACAACACCGACGTTTTGGTCAAAACGTCACAATCGACAGACGTAACTTTGAGGTAGTCAAGGACTTTGTCTACCTAGGCTCCGCTGTAAACGCAGAAAACAACACCAGCGCTGAGATCAAACGCATGGACCATGACAAAAGCGGATGAAAGCACCTTGGGTCGCATCGAGAGAAAAGTTCTTCGTGTGATCTACGGTCCCGTATGCATCGAAGGGGTGAGGAGGAAAAGATTTAAAGACACGAGCTGTACGGGCTGTACAGCGACGTAGACTGAGCCAGAATGGTAAAAGACCAACGACTAAGATGGCTGGGTCACGTAGAGCGCATGGAAACCAATGCTCCGGCCCGGAAAGTCTTCGAATCCGCACCCACAGGACAGCGCAGTAGAGTAAGACCGCGGATCAGGTGGAGCGCACAAGTGGAAGGTGACCTCACCCAACTTGGAGCGCGAAACTGGAGACATCTAGCTAGGGACCGAGCTAGATGGAGAAGTTTGTTGGGTGAGGCCCTAGTTCACACAGGACTGTAGCGCCACCTTAAGTAAGTAAGTAAGTAAGTGTCAGTTGAATTATTCTTAAACATTTTTAAATTACCATAACAGTTTTGCATTAAAATTAAATAGTTTGATTTGGAAACGAGATTTTTAGCCGAAACCCAATCTTATTAGCATTCCTTTAAAGTTTTTATATCTTCTATAAACAAATTCAAATTGGATGAATGAAATTAATTTCAAGACAATATCTTCTATTGTCTCCTGGATATCGAGAACCGAACACCAATTTTTACCAAATTTTCGTACTATTTTTTGTAGGTTTTCTTATTATAAAAAACGGACTGTTGGATTTTTATAAAAAAAATTCACTGCATGTCGAAAATATTATTTTCTGTGAGATAAAATTAGTTTGAAGCCAATATTTTTAATATTTAAAAAGCTATTTGGGTCAAAAATAAATTTTTACCAAGTTTTAGTAATGTTGTTTTCAAAAAACTGTGTATTTGATTTTTAAAAAAAATTTAATAAATGTTTGCAACAATACTTTGTGTAAGATAAAATTAGTTTAAAGCCATAATCTCAAATTTTTTAAAAAACTACTATGACTAATTTATACGGTAATAAAAATGTGTAAATGATTCAAAAGTAAAATACCGTTTTGCAAAAAATTGAGAATTTTTGTGATTTGCGTTGTTTTTAGCTGGACCTTAATTTAGCCCATTTTGCAATCAGAGAGTGTATTTTTAATTTGTGTGTTTTTAAAACAAAAAAATAATAATATTTGAAGTAATTAAATATTCCTTTAATTATCTAATGGTGCTTAAAGGAAAAAAGAAGTCTGATCTTGAAAATGAAGTAAAAGGAGAGGACGGTAACAGACATTTCTAAGTTGTTAGAATGCTCTAGGAAGCTAGTTTAGAATGCCCTTCGTCATTTCAAAAAGTTTGGAGTGATTGAAAACGTTAAAGAAAACCACCGGGCAAGAACGACAACTACAAATGGAGATAGAATTATTTATACGAGTAGGTTATCGACCAAGGATCCGTTTAAGACCTCCAGTGCCATTTGAACTTTCAACGAACTATAAAGCAAATGTTTCCTCAAAGACCATAAGACGCCGATCAAATGAAAACAATCTACGTGGATGCGTTGCTCAGAGAAAACAGTTTGTATAAAAAAAATCTGAATCTAAATTCTGCCGGTTCGGATCGGATTGGAAAAAAGAGGCTGTGATGCGACCCACACTGATAACTTTTCATCCCGTCTGTCGATTTGTCTTGCTTAAAAGTTTGTCTATACGTACTCGTATCAATTTTTACCAAATTTACGTACTATTTTTTATAGATTTTATTTTTTATGAAAAAACGGACGGTTGAATTTTTATATAAAAATTACTGAATATCGAAAACAATATTTTCTGTGAAATAAAATAAGTTTGTTGTTTTTTTTTTTTAGAGTTACATTTTTTTTGTAAAAAAACTGTCAATTCGATAGTTTTAAAATTTTTCCTGAATGTTAAAAACAATATTTTTTATAAGATAAAAATAGTTTAAAGCCAATATTTCAAATTTTTGAAAAGATATTTGAGTTGAACATCAATTTTTACCAACTTTTGTTAATTTTTTTTTGGTTTTTAATTTTTTGTGCAAGAACTGTCAATTCGATTTTTTTTCAAAATTTTACTGAATGCTGACAACAATATTTTTTGAAAGATAAAAGTAGTTTAAAGCCAATACCTACAATTTTTGAAAAGATATTTGAGTCGATATTCAATTTTTACCATCTTTAAGTAATGTTTTTTTAGATTTTTATTTTTTATAAAAAAAATGTTCACTTCGATTTTTCTCAAAATTTTATCAGATGTCAAAAATATTATTCTTCGTTGCATAAAATTGTTTTGGAAATGAAATCATATTTAAGTCGTAAAATTTTCCAGGTGACAAATTTTTTTTTCAATATTTTTGATTTATTAAAAAATCGTTAAATGGATTTTTTTCAAAAAATATACTTATTTGATAACATGTTACAATATATTATATACAATTTAATTTAAGTCTCTAGCGTTTTTGATTCGTAAGATATTTAGGGTTAACTAAAATGTTCACCTTTTTTTCAAACTGCTGTACTACTGCAAACTGTAAGAAAACCACCCACGCAATTTTCTTGAGAGCCCTTTCTGCATTTTTCTGCCTTATTTTCTTTACAACAAAGTTTATTTAAAATCAATATCTCTTCTAGTTCTTGAGCTATGTACAACGAAAAAAAAGTTGCGAACGTACGGACGTACGGACATACGAACGTACGTACACACGCATGCACAGACATCTTTCAAATCTTTTATTTTGACTCTAGGGACCTTGAAACGTCGAGAAATGTCAAAATGTTCAATTTGACAAATCGGACCCATTACAATAACTTCCTATGGGAAGTTAAAAATATTTATGGCGTCCAAAAAACGTTCAATAAGATCCAAGGTACACCATTTAGGCAATGAAACTCGGTGGAGGTAACGTTATGGTCTGGTCTACTTTTTCAAGGCACGGCGCGCGTTGGCGCCATCGTAAAAATTGACACAAAAATAGACAAGAACGTGTTTGGAGATATCCTGTTGGATCATAAAATACCCTACGCAGAAGACAATTTGCAATTATTATGGAGCTTCATGCACGACAACGACCGTAAATACAGTTCAAAGTTAGTGAAGTGTGCTTTAGAGGTGAATAAAATCGACGTTTTGAAGTGGCTAGCACAATCAACCGATCTTAACCCGATCAAGAATTTGTGAAATGATGTTAAACATCCCATTGAGCAAAAAAAAAAACAACCAATTTAACACAATTGTGGCAGGAGATTCAAAATGCTTGGTAAGCAATTCCAAAGTCACGATGTGAGGCATTAGCTGCAAGTTTGCCAAGAAGAATTGCTTCTGTACTGCAAAATAAAGGGTTCCCTACCAAATACTAAGAAAAACTTAGAATTGATAACGGTAAGTAAAATTTTATGAGGAAACTGTTGAATGTGCAAAATTCGTGTAAAAGCGAAAAATTGATGTTTCTTCATTCCATACTTTCTTCTTCTTACAGATGTTAAACATATTTGATGAAGGACTATGAAAACATAGTGCTATGTAAAACTTAATTCAAGTCCCCAGCATTATTGGTTCGTGAGGGATTAACTTAAATTAAAAAAAAAACCACCCACTCAATTTTCTTGAGCGCCATTTCTAAATCCTCTGCATTATTATCTGGATAACATAATTTATTTGAAGTCTATATCTCTACTGGTTCTTGAGCTATGGACGACGGAAAAAACTTTGCGAACGTACACACGCACGCACACTGCACAGATACCTCTCTAAAAATCTTTTATTTATGCTATAGGGACCTTGAAACGTCGAGAAATATCAACATTTTCAATTCGACATATCGGACAGATTACAATAACTAACTATGGTAGGTAGGTAGGTAGGTAGAAATGGCGATCTCAAGGCAACATAGCCTGATACCGTTTTGATACCAAACACTCGTTTGCCCTTTGATTGAAAGGGATAGATTTATAGAGAAGCTTCATAGCGATTATGTTAGAGCCATCTTGTCGCATTGAGAAAAAAGATTAGGTTTTTGTCTCAGATAGCTCATCGAATTCTTGAAAGAATGCTTTTCCAAAGTATTTTATTCTAGTGTTTCCAGTAGTAGGACATTTGCAGAAGAAAAGGATAATGGTTTCACTTTCTCTTTGGTCACTACAACTATGGCAAAAGGTGTTGCATGAACTCCTATAGGCCAATGTCCGGTACAAAACGCAACCATCCTGGCTATGTCTTGCCTTGGCCCGTATAGAAGATCGTTTGTACGGGTTTTATTATAGGTGGGCCATATCTTCCTAGATATAATGCAGTTGGGTAAATTGCTCCACCTTCGGTTTGATTCAGTTTGGTAGATAGATGAAGGGCCGATCCTTGCCTGGCTAGCTCGTCAGCCCGTTCATTTCCCACGAAACCACTATGGCTCGGAACCCAGATCAGGGTGACACCGAGGTTAATATTCAGGTTCGCAAGCTCATCGCGACATTGCTGGACCAATTTAGATGAGGATATGGCCGAGTTAATGGCTTTGACAGCTGCCTGACTGTCTGTAAAGATAGCCACATTACGGTTTTGGTTTGGGTTTTGTTTAAGTATCTTACATGCCTCCCTTATTGCCAGCAGTTCAACCTGAAAAACGCTAGCAAAATCAGGAAGCCTAAAGGATTTGGCTACATTTAGGGACTCAGAAAAGATCCCAGAACCAACTCCGCACTCCATCTTTGAGCCGTCAGTAAAGATGGTTTTGTCAAAACCTATCAACAAGATGTCATCCTCCCAATCTTCTCTCAATGGGAAAATAACCTTTACTAAGGTTTAAAGTAGGAGCGCAGTAGTCAGTGTCTACCGATATAATATCTGAGGGAATTAATTTCGTAGTGTTGCTGCGACCGTAAAGTTTTGACAACCAGCTATTTGATTCCTTCAGTCTAATAGAGCTGCAGGAAACTATGCATTTAATAAAAAGGTCGATTGGTAGAAAATCCAAAATAACGTTTAAGACGTCCGTTCGGCAAGTACGATTCAAGCTGTTCTCTGAACCTTCTTTAGCTTGTCAATATTATAGGCTTTGCTAAGAGCACACAACAGAACCATATGTTAAGATAGGGCGTACTACGGCTGTGTACGTCCATAAAATCATCTTCGACTGAAGTCCCCACTTTTTGCCGAAAGTTTTGCTGCAGGCGTAGAAGGCAACACAGGCTTTCTTAACCCGTACTTCAATATTTAGTTTCCAGTTTATTTTAAGGTCGAGTATAACTCCCAAATATTTTGCACTGGAAGACAACGATAGGATTTGACCGTTGAGTCGAAGTAGCGTAAAGGGCGGTACTTAAGTTTTGGTGGTAAAAAGCAACAGTTCAGTTTTACTTTCGGTAACTCCTAGTCCACAACTCGTGGCCCAGTTGTTAACTTTCTTCAAAGCTGACTCCGTGATTTCATCAATCACAGAGGTGTACTTTCCTGACACCGCGTAGGCTACCGCCTTCACTCCACAAATCTCTAATTTAACGAGAATTGTATCAATGACCAGAAGCCATTAAAGAGGCGAAAGAACACCACCCTGGGGTGTTCCCCTACTCACAAGTTTTGTTGCGATTGTATTGCCTAGAGTGGCTCGAATCTTCCTACGACTGATCATTGAAATAATCCATTTTCGAATGAAGTCTTCTACACTGAACTTAACGAGCGATTCTTCTATGGATTCAGTAAGGACGTTGTTAAAGGCACCTTCTATGTCTAGGAAGGTGGCAAGAGTAAATTCTTTATAATGGATTGTTTGTTCTACAGTACGAACTACTTCATGGAGGGCAGTCTCCGTAGATTTGCCCTTAAGATAAGCATGCTGAGAGCTTTCGAGAGTTCCGCCAACTAGATTTTTCTAATATGGTAATCAAGAATGCGCTACAAGGTTTAAGCACAAAAGATGTTAAGCTTATTGGTCTGAAATCCTTCGCGAATTCGTTACCTCGCCTGTCTCCACGACATGGGCACATGTTTGAGAAGGAGACACCCTTTGAAAATTTGTTCCAACCATGGAGCTGCCACATCATGCAACTTTTGAAGCATAACTGGCAGTATGCCATCCATGCCTGGGGATTTATATGGAGAAAAAGTGTTGATGGCCCACAAAATTTTCTCTGGTTATAACGGAATTGACTTTCTCAACATGAGCTACGTTTAGCTTTGTGGTTTCAAGCGATTCGGGGTTATCACTCTCGCAACCCGAAAAGTGGGTCTTTATCAGTAGCTCAAGAGATTCAGCTGGAGAGGCTGTCCAGGTTCCATCAGACTTTTTTGGAAATGAAGGATTACAATGTTCATTCGATAAAACTTTGCTGAGCCTTGCGGAGTCCTTTATGTCTTCGATTGATTGACAGTATTCTCTTTTGGATGATTGTTAATTTTAGAGAGTTTTTATACGGTTGGTAAAACTTATGTTTGTGGCAGATATTGAAAATTGTAAGACTGGACAGTTATTCATTCCACCAAGAAGGAAGGGTTTTACGGCTATATTTAACTGGGCAAGAGACACTAAAAGCTTTACTTATAAAACATTCAAAGGTTTTCACCTTTGATTAAAAGTCTCCTATCGATTCAGTGAGATTCGGTAAGTTGCTTAGTTTGGAATTCGCAATTTGACTGAATTTCGTCCAGTCAGTTCTTTTGGGATTTCTGTAAGGTTTTTTGACTAGAAATTAATTTGAAAAAGAATGCACTTGTAATCCGAAAACGAATTCAAAGGGGAAACTCTCCAATTCTCCACTAATAAATTACGGTTTTTTACTAAAGTAACATCAAGCACATCCTCCCATTCATCATAATTTTCCGAGCTCGGAACGACGAAAGTGGGAGTATTGCCTCTGTTACAAATGGTCATATTATTTTTAATAATAAAATCAAAAAGTGACTACCTATGGCAACTTAAAAGTATTATACATTTAAAAAAAAAACTAAACAGTATGTTCTAGATTTATACAGCTTTATGATACCCCCTTAACCTCACGAGTTTTTTCTATTTTAAATGCCTTTAGCACTTTTTCGTATAAATGTGCTCAGGTTACCGAAAAAAAATAGAGTGGTTCACCAAGGCGTATACTTACTTTATTCATTTAATAAACAAAAATACAAGTTTCTATATGAAAATTTAGTTTTAACAAAAGGAGTGTGAAGTACGCGCCCATCAATATTTTATTAAATAAGATACATAATGTATGTATGTATGTATCAAATTAAAAAGAACCTGTGATGAAAGTACAAAAGAAATGTTTGAAAATCTAAATGAAAAACTATGAGGTTAAAACAATTATTTTAAAGTGAAGATAAATGTAAGGTGTGAAAATAACATAAACGTCAAAATGCGCGTGAATATTAAACGTTTCAAACTTTCACACCATAAACTATTTTATATTTAAATATTTTTATTTTTGTTCCAGCAATCTCAAACTTAACTTTAAGTTTACCCAATCAAAGTCCCTCTTTCCTGATTATCTCAAATGTTTAATCATCTTTTATGAATATTTTATTATGTATATTCATAATAATTCTAATAATCAAAAGTGGGCAAATGTATGTCTATAAATTCCCTGTCCACTTATTATACCAATTAACCCAAAGTGATATGTTGTATTATGATTGATTAATTGAGATGAATTTAAATTTGAGGCTTATGATCATTAGGGGACAAACGAACATGATTTGATATCTATTAGCCATAATTCAATAGAAAATTCAAATTATGTTATGTCCTCATTAAGAAGACGACATTAGGTCATTCAAATGAAAACATTTAATTTAAACAAAAAGATGATGTGAAAATATTCCTTAAGTTAAAGAAAAACCAAAATTTTAAAAAATTTCAGAAATGTTTTCCAATGAAATTACCCATAACCAAACTCTTGAGAAAGCGGACCCCACTCCTGACGAAAGCAGCCTAGGGGAAGGTCGACATTACATAAAGCTCATTTATCGTCATTTTGAATAGGGTGGTATGGTGGCGTATATCTTATGTCATATGAATACATAATAACTTTATGTTATACGCATTTATCTTTTATGCAAATTGATAACAAACAAAAGCACTTAACTGGATCTGAACTCCATGCTTGTGTATAGATGTTACGTTATCAAGGATATAAGTTTAGGTAGGGCGTAAGGTGGGCAGGGATTATACCAGGAAAAGCAAAGTCACTTCACTTCATTGACAATGACAACCACGCCATAAAGTTTGTTTTGAAGCATCCAAGTGTGCAATGATCCTTGGTTTGATTGGTATAGCATAGTGTTGTGACCAACAGCGGTGTTGGCGGCCGTGGTGGCGGTGGTAGAGTTAACGATGCACGGTGCAGCGTGGTGGAAGAAGAAGTAGTCCTAGCAGTGAACTATATAGTAGAGTTTTCTGTATCCGGAACTGGAATCGGACCTTATTCTGAATCCCTACACTCCTTCCTCTTACCCTCACACCCGCAACCTCACCCGCATGTTGGACATTTTGTCTTCATATCTCATCTCGGTTCTCATTCATCATATAATCCATTAAAATTAGAGACAATATACCGCATAGAGATAGAGGGCAGATGTGCCATCGCATCGCCAGGAAAAGGACATGCCTGGGTAGATGGACGAACTAAGATGACAACGACGACGACAAAGACAATTTATATATGATGATGATGATGGCTTAGGGTATAAGGACAAGAAGGACATGTAACCATGTCGGAGGGTTGGTCGGACGACCGAACAGTGGTTGGTCCTTTGGTCGACCGTAGACAGTTGAATTTGTCCGCCATACAAGTAGATAGCTTATATATATGTATGATGATAGATTGTTGTTGAAAGTTTGTTGCCTGGGCAGAGAGGCGAAGTGATTTAGAAAGTTTTCCTTTTTTTGTTTTTTTTTTTGTGATTGCGTTTGGTATTATTTTTTAATTCATTTTGGCTTATAGAAGAATGTTGTTCACAAAAGATTTAATTTTAACATCATTCAAAATGGTTGCACGCAATATACTCGTAGGTTGAAAAACGGTTTTGAAAATAATGGGTAATAGCTTTTACATTGCTTACACATCGAGTCAATATTATACATATGTCTTATACTTCCTGAAAGGTTTGCGTTTTTCTGAATTTGAATCTTGACTTAAAATGTTTCAGTACATCAATTTTTTTAAATATGCCCCTTTAAATATCCTAAAGTTAACCAAAAACAAGTCAAGGAAAAATACAACACGCATGATAATTTTGCAAAGTACATATCGTTATGTATTAGTGGAGAAATGGAGAGTTTCCAATTTGAATTCGTTTAAGGATCACAAGTGGATTTTTTTTCAAATTAATTTCGAGTCAAAAAACCCTCCGCCTTACAGAAATCCCAAAACAACTGACTGGACGAAATTCAGTCAAATTCAGAATTCCAAACTAAGTAACTTACCAAATCTCACTGAATCGATAGGAGACCTTGGATCAAAGGTGAAAACCTTTGAAACTTCTATAAGTAAAGCTTTTAGAGTGTTTTGCCCAGTTAAATATAGAAGTAAAACCCTTCCTTCTTGGTGGAATGATTAACTGTCCAGTCTTAGGAAAACGACGAGGACAATTTTCAATATCTGCCATAAACATAAGTTTTACCAACCATATAAAGACTCTCTTAAAATTAACAAGCAAGCCCTGTCATCAGCCAGAAGACAAGGCTGAAGAGAATACTGTCAATCAGGACTCCGCAAGGCTCAGCAAAGTTTTATCGAAGGAACATTATAATCCTATTTCTAAAAATTCTGATGGAACCTGGACAGCCTCTCCAGCCGAATCTCTTGAACTACTGATGAAGACACACTTTCTGGGTTGCGAGAGTGATAACCCCGAACCGCTTGAAACCACAGAGCTAAACGTAACTCAAGAGGAGCAAGTCAATTCCGAGAAAATATTTTGTGGGCCATCAATAATTTTTCTCCATATAAATCCCCAGGCATGGATGGCATACTGCCAGTTATGCTTCAAAAGTTGCATGATGTGGCAGCTTCATGGCTGGAACAAATTTTCAAAGGATGTTTCCTTCTCAAACATGTGCCCATGTCGTGGAGACAGGTCAAAGTAGTTTTTATCCCGAAAGTGGTTAGGCGAGGTTAACAAATTTTGTGCTTAAACATTGGAGCGCATTCTTGGTTACCATATTAGAGAAATCCTAGTTGGACGACCTCTCGAAAGCTCTCAGCATGCTTATCTTAAGGGCAAATCTACTAAGACTGCCCTCCATGAGATATTGCGTACTGTAGAACAAATAATCCATTATAAAAAATTTACTCTTGCCACCTTCCTAGACATAGAAGGTGCTTTTAACAACGTTCTTACAGAATCCATTAAAGAATCGCTCGTTAAGTTCGGTATAGAAGACTTCATTCGAGAATGGATTATTTCCATGCTCAGTGGATGGAAGATTCGAGAAACTCTAGGCAATACAATCGCAACAAAACACGTGAGTAGGGGAACACCCCAGGGTGGTGTCCTTTCGCCTCTTCTATGGCTTCTGGTCATGGATACAATTCTCGTTAAATTAGAGAGATGTGGAGTGAAGGCGTTAGCCTATGTGGATGATTTGGAGCTATTGGTGTCAGGAAAGTACACCTCTGTGATTAGTGAAATCACGGAGTCAGCTTTGAAGAAAGTTAGCAGCTGGGCCACAAGTTCTGCACTAGGAGTTACCCAAAGTAAAATTGAACTGTTGCTCTTTACCACCCAAACTAAAGTACCACCCTTTACGCTACCTCGACTCATCGGTCAAATCCTATCATTGCCAGTGCAAAATATTTGGGAGTTATACTCGACCCTTAACTAAACTGGAAACTAAATATTGAAGTACGGGTTAAGAAGGCCTGTGTTGCCTTCTACGCCTGCAGATGATTTTATGGACGTACACAGCCGTAGTACATATAATCTTAACATATGGTTCGATTGTGTGGTGACCTGCTCTTAGCAAAGCCTATAATATTGATAAGCTAAAAAAGGTTCAGAGAACAGGTTGCGTGGGCACCACAGGGACCATGTGTATTTGCCCAACGGATGCCTTAAACGTTATTTTGGATCTTCTACCAATCGACCTTTTCATTAAATACCTAGTTTTCTGTAGCGCTATTAGGCTGAAGGAATCGAACAGCTGGTTGTCAAAACCTTATGGTCACAGCAACACTACGAAATTGATTCCCTCAGATATTATCTCGGTAGACACTGACTACTGCACTCCTACTTTGAACCTTAGTAAGGGATTTAAGGTTATTTTCCCATAGAGAGAAGATTGGGAGGATGACATCGTGTCGATAAGTTTCGACACAACCATCTTTACTGACGGCTCAAAGATGGAGTGCGGAGTTGGTTCTGGGATCTTTTCTGAGTCATTTAATGTAGCTAAATCCTTTAGGCTTCCTGACTTTGCTAGCTTTTTTCAAGCTGAAATGCTGGCAATAAGGGAGGCATGTAAGACACTCAAACAAAACCCAAACCAAAACCGAAATGTGGCTATCTTTAGAGACAGTCAGGCAGCTGTCAAAGCCATTAACTCGGCCATATCCTCATCTAAATTGGTCCAGCAATGTCGCAATGAGCTTGCGAACCTGAATATTAACCTCGGTGTCACCCTGATCTGGGTTTCAGGCCATAGTAGTATCGTGGGAAATGAACGGGCTGACGAGCTAACCAGGCAAGGATCGGCCCTTCATCTATCTTCCAAACTGAATCAAACCGAAGGTGGAGCAATTTACCCAACTGCATTATATCTAGGAAGATATGGCCCACCTATAACAAAACCCGTACAAACGATCTTCTATGCAGGCCAAGGCAAGACATAGCCAGGATTGTTGCGGTTTGTATCGGATATTGGCCTATAGGAGTTCATGCAGAGAAGTTGGGTATCTCCTACAACACCTGTTGCCGTAGTTGTAGTGACCAAAGAGAAAGTGAAACGATAATCCATTTCCTCTGCAAATGTCCTGCTTTGGCAAACACTAGCATGAAATACTTTGGAAAAGCATTCTTTCACGAACTTGATGAGCTATCTGAGACAAAGATTAGAGACCTAATCTTTTTTCTCAATGCGACAAAATTGCTCTATCATAATCGCTATGAAGCTTCTCTATAAATCTATCCCTTTCAATTAAAGGTCAAACGAGTTTTTTGTATCAAAACGGCGCACTACAGCGCTAATTGGATCTCAGGCTAGGTTGCCCTGAGATCGCCATTTCTACCTACCTACATATCGTTATCTTTTTTTATAACTTACAGGCTTTTGAGGGGTAATTAATACCCTTAAAATGTTAAGAAGTGCAAGAAATTAGGGAAAGATTTAAAACTTTATACTTGATACCAGTGCACATTGATCTTAAAATGTTTAATATTGAAACTAGGGGGAAAGATTGAGCTGGTTAAAGCATTCCACATTCTTGATGTGCGGTTGAAAAAAATCGTCTCTAAACTTGAGAGTACGTCTCAAATAAAGCTCAAGGGAAAACTGATGAGCATCCTGAGAAGTGCCAGAATTACGCAGGTTTTAGTATCTTAGTCAGTTTCTGGAAATAGATTTGTTTAAAGAGTGTTATATCTAAAAAGCCAATTATATACATTCCATCTTTCAAGCAATGTTTAGTTAAAGTCCAAGCTATAATAAGGCCATTTTGTTTACACTTGAGCACAACTAAAAACACTATAAGTATAGAGATTCTTTATTCGGTAGTACATTAAGAATGTATAAACCCGTAACTTATCCTTTTTTTCACTGACATGTAAATATTTAAATCTTGAAGACCAATGTGCAGCGATATCTACTGATAATTTGGTCACTATATTTAAATTTTAGTCATGAATATGTTAAGGATAGTAAGAACTCCTTTACTGTGCGAAAATTATTGAAACTATCTTAAATATTCAAAATTTATTTCAAAAAATGAAATGTCGAAAAGAGGCTTCAATGCCAGAGTTAAATCGATGTCATTTCTTCTCAATCTCATTTTACAGAACTAAAGTTCAAAACTCTTTTTGAACTTCTTGGAAAACTTCAATTACTGGTAGGTGGTGTCATTATTACTAAGTTTAAGAAGGCTATGAGAATATGTAAATTTAGAGTGTGCTTTCGATAAGATTGTTTCCTGGTTGTCCTACTTTTGAAAGGAATTAAGGAATAAACCTACTTCCTGTTAAATATCATAAGAAAACATACTTACAGTGAAAAAGTAGAGAAGAATTTAGTATACCTACATAAAGGTTTTGCAAGTTCTGAGAATTATCTTGGAAGAAGGATGAAACGCATAAGTAAATATATGCAGGAAATATCTTTAAATTTCATATTCCTTCATTTTCAAAATATTGTTTCAAGAAATGTTCAACTCTATATCGATGTGATTCAAGGTGCGAAGGTAGAAGAAGGAGAGAGAATATGATTGTAGAATTATTAAAGTATTAAAATTAAACTTAACACAAAAAGGAACTAAAACAACTTAAACCGAAATCTTTTGTTGTTCGATGTTCAACTTTTGAGGTTAAGATTATGGAAAATATCGATATTCTGATTGAACTTATGTAAAATTGTTTATTTCAAAATTATATTTCAACAATTTTCTACCTCAACTTCTTATATCCCAAAAACATTCACATATACACAAAGGACAACCTATTTTATTAAAATTTAAAACTTGGAAGAATATTGGTCCTTCAGATACTAAATAATATGTATACATATAAATATGTAATTTAAGAAATTCAAAACATACGCATAATACAAAAAGATAAAAGGTTTCTCTGTAAAACATCATCGGAAGGGAAAACTAAAAATATTTTCCATCTCTGAACAATATTTTCCAAGAAAACAAGAATCTTAATTTAAATTGAAATTCATTATTATTCTAAGTAAATAATAATAAATCGAACATCAGATTTTCATTGTTGGAAAATATGAGATTTATATGAATATTTGAGTACTTTATAGATTCAGGTAGGCAACTGCCTATGTGCTGAACGTATTTGTTTTACATATGAAAACTCTTAACTATAAAAATGGGGGGGAAAATTTGATTGGTTTGAAATATTTTATAGGATTTTTGGTTGCGGTTTCGAAAAGAATCTGATATATGTAGTTTTTAAAATATTTATACATATTTTACATACGTTTTACATTTAGGTATTCAAGATTTTATTATAATTGATTAACAAAGTAAATGTTTAATATTTGTTGTATTAAATATTTGAAAAACAAAAATACTGTTCGAGAGGAAAATACTTATTTATAATGTGTTAAAAAGGTCTTTTAACAAGATGAAAAAGGTTAGTTAAAAATAGAATTTATAATGTCAGAAAAAGGAGTATTACATTTAATATAAGTTTTGATTTTGATTTAAATTGTATTTATCAACCCCCAAAAAAAGGGCAACCCACCATAATACTTTCTTATTGAGGGCCTTGAAATGTGCAAAAGATATTTTTTTTTAACCAGGAGCGAAATCAATGAGTTAACTTTCTAGCAGTTTTCGGACGAAATTTGTCGATACTTAAAAAATTAGCATTATAAACTTCAAAAAGGAAGTTGCTGAAATCGGTCCAATATCTCAACGTTTCAAGTTCTCTACTTCAAAAATTCGTAGAGAGTAGTGGAAGCTTGTTTCGTCATCCATATCTTAACAGCCAGTGAAGATATCGACTTCAAATACATTTTGTTATATTATTAATAACACAGAACGATAAAGACAGACTCTCAAAAAACTGAGTAAGTGAACAATTTGAAAATTGAAAAAGTGGACATTTTGGTTAAAACTAAAATATTTCTTAAAACAATAACGCTAGCGACTTAAATTCGATTTTATGTTATATAAAATGACGAGATACCAAACCAATATAATTTTATAATTTTAATACTAAGGTTTTTCTTTGTCACCTCTAATATTTTTCGAGCCAACAATTATCTTATCTCCGAAATAATTGTATGCAACGAAGAATAACTTTTTTGGCATCTGAAAAAATTTTAAGAAACATTGAATTGAAGGTTGATTTTTGACTCAAATCTATTTTCAAAAATTAAGGATATTACCCATGGTTAGGTTAGGTATACATGTATCATAAGTATAGTCGAATTTTACATGATAATTAAAACAATATCCGCAGTATGATTACTACCGATAAAAGTTAAAGTAAAACCCTACTACGGATGGGTTTTTGACATTTATACGAGTCTCGAATGAATCGTATGTGATTGATTGATTACATTTGTATCTCTGTGACTGTGTTCGTTGAGTGGTTGTGCGTTTGGAATCATGAGTTTTCCATTGAAGAACAAAATCAATCTGTTACTGTTGATATTATTTAGTTTTTTTAATGAACATGGACTAACTCGGCTTATTTTGAAAGAAAAAACAATAGAAAAGATAATAAAGTGAAGCTGTGATGCAAATGGTGTTTTGATGTTTCTTATGAAGTGGAAGTGAGATGGTTTGATTCGTGTTAAACAATGAAGAAGTAAATAGTTCAGCACCATATACCTACTAACTACTGTATGTGCTTCAAGCTTCTTGAAGTCTTCATTTTATGTGAAAGCTGCAATTTTTAAATGAACTTTTGTTTCTGGAATCTCAATTTCCCGATGTTTTCTTAACATTTCTTGTGAAAATTGTCCATTTTATTAGTTTAAGTTTGTTTTTTTTTTTTTTTTGCTGAAGTTAATTTTAACTTTTCAATTTTACAAAACTTTCTTCTACTTGTGTTTGTTTGATTACTATTCTGACAGGTCTTCTTTCAGTTGCACCAATTTTTAAATACAAAAATCTGCCGATGGTTTTTTTGGGAATTTCCTACAATACTATTTATAGAACAGGGTTTATTGGCTTGAAACTAATATCATCTTTTAAAAAATAATGTTCTCGATATGAAGTAAGAATTTTATAAAAATCCTACTGTCAGATTTTTTTTTTCATAAAAATAAAAATGTACAAAAAAAAGTAATCAAAATATATAAAATTGATGTTCGATTCTCGTTGTCTCGTAAATAAAGGAAGGTATTAACTTCAAAATGATTTCATTGTCCTCTAATTTTTTTTGGAAAAATAAAATCTCTATTTGTTTATAAAAAAGAAATACAAATTTTAAAGAAATGCTAGTGAAATTGGTAAAAATTTTATTTCGACTATAAACATGCTTAACAAAAATAAATTTTGAAATCAAAACTTTTTAACGTATGCAACATCGTTTTTACCCGGCTCCCCATCCTTGGAGTTATACTAAGGATATGGCCTTCCTGGTTGGGGTTGCCATCGACGTGACTTCCTGGCCAAGTAAAAGCTTCATAGTTGCGAAGCACCTACAAGACTCGGATACGGACGGATTTACTGTTGACAACCTACGCAAACGAATTAAGGACAACGAATTTCGCATATGCACGTGGAATGTTAGGCAGAAGAATGAGCAGAGGCCCTAGACTGCTATAAAGCAGACATCACCGCCATCCAGGAAATACGATGGGATGGGCCAGGCGAAAAGAGGATGAAAAACTGCGATATTTACTATGGTGACTGCTAATACGAAACCCAACAGCGCTTTTTTGGATGCGGCTTCGTCATTGGAGCCAGACTTAGGCAAGACGTCTTGAGCTATAGGAGCATCAATGAGCGCCTCATGACCATACGCATCAAGGCTAAATGCGACAACATTAGCCTGATATGCGCTAACGCCCCCACTGAAGAGAAAGACAACACCAAAGATATGTTTTTCGAGCTCTTAGACAAAACATATGAGCAGTGTCGTAGCTACGGCATTAAAATTGTTCTGGGCGATTTTAATGCCAAGATAGGAAGGGAAGACATCTTTAGTAGAATAATGGAGAAGAGCAGCCTGCACGACAACACTTCCAACAGCGGATTCAGGCTCATAGATTTTGCTGCGGGGCGAAACGTCATGGTAGCCAGTACGCGTTTTACACCTCAACATCCGCAAAGGAACTTAGAGTTCTCTAGATCGATCTACCGCCAACCAGATTGACACATTGACACATTGCGATCGACGAGCTTCCAACATCATGGATGTACGAACTTTCTGAGGAGCTAACATCGACTCGGAGAGATCGCCAAATCCTTTTCCGACCGAGTTACAAATTCTCGAAGTTCTCTGCCATCAACACAATGTATCGAAAACCAATGGCAATACTGCCAAGATGCAATCACAGAAGCCGCCTCTGATGTGCTGGGTTTCAAACAGCCACCAACAAGGAACCCCTGGTTTGATGAGGAATGTCGGCAGCCAAACAACAGAACGCAAAGCAGTGCTGCACTAATTGAGGAAAGATGCTCACAAGAAGCGAGAGGAACGCCAACTTTTCAGAAGGAAAAAAAGAGGGAATGAGAAGAGCGCGGTCGAAGATGTTGAAAGGTCAATGCTGAGGATATGGAAGGACCACTTCTGCAGACTGTATAACGGCGACGACGAACTGAATTCCGCTGTCAGGCAGGATGATCCATTCAATATAGACGACGAAAGCTTACAATCCCGTCCTCCCGACTTAGACGAAGTAAAGATTGCCATATCTAAGCTGAATTCGAATAAAGCTGCTGAAGCGGATGGCTTGAATGCCGAGCTCTTTAAAGCAGCTGGAGCTAAGTTGGTTAGGAGCATGCACCAACTTATCTGTAAGATATGGTCGGAAGAAAGCATGCCCGATGAATGGAACCTCAGTATTGGTTGCCCGATCCTGAAAAAAGGAGACCCTCTAAACTGCACCAACTATAGAGGAATAAGTCTACTTAACATCGGCTATAAAATCTTCTCTGCCGTAATATGTGAACGTCTAAAGCCCATCGTCAACAACCTGATAGATCCCTATCAGTGTGGTTTTAGGCCAGGAAAGTCCACAGTCGATTAAATATTCACATTGGGGCAGATCCTGGAAAAAGCCCAAGAACACCAAATCGACACCCAATATCTTTTCATCGATTTCAAGGCCGCATATGACAGCATTTACAGGGACGAGCTGTATAGAGCCATGTCTAGTTTTCGGAAGAATTCACGCTGCTTCATAATGGTTCGAAACAACTTAACAGAATCTTTCAATGTCAAAAAAGGTTTTAGACAAGGTGATTTGTTGTGTTATGTGATTTCTTTAACATCGTGCTTGAAAGAATAGAGCAGAACTCACACGTCAACACTAGAGGCACTATCTTTCAAAAGTCTGTCTTATTACTGGCATATGCTGATGACATAGACATAATCGGAAGAACTCAGCGTGATGTCAATGGGGCTTTTGTAAGTATTGAGGCAGAGGCGGCAAAAATGGGTTTAACGGTTAATGAGGGCAAAAGAAAGTACATGCTGTCGTCAAGAAAGGACATACAACACCCACGTCTTAGTCAAAAAGTCACCATCGACAGACGTAACTTTGAGGTAGTCAAGGACTTTGTCTAGCTAGGTTCCGCTGTAAACGCAGAAAACAACATCGGCGCTGAGATCAAACGCAGAATACTTCTAACCGCTGTTCTTTGGACTAAGAAAGCAATTGAGTGGTAAAGTCCTCTCTCGAGGGACTAAAGTGTTGCTTTATATAAGAAACCAACATTTTCACCAAAATTTTACTATATTAAAAAAACCACCCATGAAATTTTGTTGAGATTCCTTTCTGCATCTTTCTGCAATATTATCTGTATAACAAAATTTATTTGAAGTCGATATCTCTTCTCGTTCTTGAGCCATGGACGACGAAAAAACCGAACGTAGGGACGTACGAATGTACGTACACAAGCACTATAAGACATCTCCCTAAAAATCTCTTATTTTGATTCTAGAGACCTTGAAAAGTCTAAGGAAATATCAAAATTTTTAATTCGCCCAATCGGACTAATTACAATAACTTCCTATGGAAAGTTAAAAATAATTTTTCTGACTTACAACCTTATTAAAGCAACTTTTAAAGTTTTATTTAAAATCGTTCAAAGAAATTTAGTTTCTAGAAGTTGGAACACAATTTAACAACCGTCACAAAAATGTTGAAAAATTTGATCAATTAGTTGAACTTATTACTTAAATTTTACCTATTAATTAAATTCGCACCGATTATAATAACTTGCAATGAGAAGTTCAAAAACAATTGGACGAACGTCAAAGAATGCTTCAAGAAAAATCGACCAATAAGTTTCTATTTTTAATTAAATTGTTCATTATTTCCTGATTCCTAAACTTGGTTATTGTAGTTTCAGCCACAAGGGAATATTTTCAAAATGTATCTACCTTACAAAATACATACATACGTACATTCAAAAACATATTTAAAAAAAAAGAAATACCCTTTCTAAACAAAAATAAAGTTATAGATCTATCAATGATGGTATTTTTCCGGTTTCCGGGAACCAAGAACTTAAATTATCAAACACAACTCGTCCGCACACTTCCATGACAAATACAATCTATACAATTTGGACTCATTTACCGGAAGCAATGACAGGAGAAAATTATCATTCCGCATGGGGGACACGTTTGGGGGCTCTCGTCTCAGGTAACCGTGCCAACAGCACCAATACCATCAGAAACAAGGACGTCACTCATCAAAATGCGAGTAGAAGTATAAGTTGAAGCATTTTGATGCTTAGTCAGTAGAAAAATTTATAAAAAGAAAGATTCGGAGCTTCATGGGTTCAAGACATCAACAGAAAAAAAAAAAATAAATATCATATCTTCCATCAGATAGAACACAGAAAGGACGAAAATAATAATTTTTCAATGACGTGCCGGAGACACGACATTCGTCTGTCATTTATACTCGTACAAGCAACAACGTCATGGTGTTGTCGAGCGTCGTCGTCGCTTCGTCTTCGTGTTGATGCTTTTCTAAATACTAATAGGTCCTGCTGTTGCTAGACTTGGTTTTGGTCCTGATTCTGGGCTTGGGTTCTAGCTGTTGATACGTCAATTTCTTGTTGTTGTCGATACATTTATTTTTTTTTGTTTGTCTGACTGCTTATAGCATTTTATATTTAGATGATGTGGCATCATTGCCATCGTCATTGCACGTCTTCATCGTAGTCTTCATCATTTGCCGAGATTCTAAGATAGCTCCTGTATACCTATAGAACTCATCGCTTTTTTGAGAAGATTACCATTTCCGTCTACTTCCGATGACAGAAAGAGGGTGCCCTCCTAGCACACTGATTTTTCAGTGGGTGGTGGAGCGTTGAGGTGGCAAAAGTCAGTCTCTTGGATTTGTCATTCTTTTGATGCCTAATTGAATTGCCGTCGATAGGGCGTAATAATGTTTTGATGTGAGATTTTTTTTGAGCGTTTGGTAATAAAAGGCGAAGAATTACTGAGCGACTTTTATATCATGGCTCTATAGCTTTGACAATTAGATTATTAGATTTATTTATGTAGGTATAAGATATTTATGCATTCTCTGGATATAATAATAATAATCTAACGATCTTTATGTGTATCTAAAAAGTATCTCTATACTTTTTGGCTTACCGTTTTTCGGTAATTTCGTGTTTTGAATTGGTTATTGATTTCTTTTATGGAAAATACACAGCATTATTATTTGAGAATAATTTTAAGGGGGATATGAATTTGATTTCTTCCTTCGATAGCACTTACCTGAAATGATAGAGAAAAGTAATTGAAATTTATTAGCTTTTTTAGAACAAGATAAATAGAAGTAAATTGAATAAGGACTACAAATTAATTAACAATGGGTTAAGAGTTGACCACAGAAAAGATAATTACATCCTTTTTAGAACACAATAGAAGCGGATCTTTATTTTGTGTGGTTATTTTTTTTAATGTAGTTAGATGAAGACAGTTGAAAAATTAAGATTGAAAGTCTTCTAAAAATAAGGCTTTTTAAAATAATGGTTGTGAGTATTTGTGAAAAAACATTAAAGCAGCTAGACATTTAAAATTTAAAGTTGATGATAAAAATAGTATTTCTTAAAAGAAATTAATGTATTTTTATTGACTTCCCATAGGAACTTATTGTAAACGGTCCAATTTTTCAATTCGAAAATGTTGATATTTCTCGACGTTTCAAGGTATTTATAGAGTCGAAATAAAAGATTTTTAGTTATTTTTTTGTCGTCCATAGCTCAAGAACCAGTAGAGATATCGACATCAAATAAATTTTGTTTTACAGACAATAATGGAAAAAGATGCAGAAAAGACTCTCAAAATTAAGTGTGTGTTTTTTTACCAATCTAAATAAAAAATTCCCGGGGATTTTGTTGCCTTTTCAATTTCTCTTATTCTAAACAAGTTCGAAAAGGGGATAATACTCCGGGAAAAAAGTATCTATTCTAAATGTCTAAAACATGGAAAATTCGAATTCAATGGGGCCGAGTTTGTACCCTACACTTGAGCTGAGAGAGAGTTACGAAAATTTAAATTTTTATTTATTTTGCAATAACAATTGTAGTACCCGTAGCATGATGGTTTGTGCGTTGGACTGTCATGCAAGGGGTCTTGGGTTCAATCCCTGCCTGTGCCACCTTAATTTAAAAAAAAATAATTTTCACGGGTACTGCCTCTTGCGAGGAATTGACAAATCCTTCAAGAGTAATTCTTGTCATGAAAAAGTGCTTTCTCAAACTAGCCGTTCGGATTCGGCCCAAAATTGTAGGTCCCTTCCATTCCTGACAACAGTACTCGCACACAGGAATGGTTGAGAGTTGTAAGTCACTAGGCCCTGGTTCACAACGGACTGTCGCGCCACCCCATTTGAATAACAATTGATACTCGTAACATTTCAAATATGTTAAGGTGAAAAACAACAAACAAGGGTCAGCTTCTAATGCTTTTCAATTTGATGGAGGCTCAACGCGATATTCCGAATGGCTTCCACAAGAAAACAAAGGAGGAAGTGGCATTGTTTTGGCAAATGGTGGGAAATGCGCTGAACTTGTGTGGACCACCAAGAAAAGCACTAACGGAAAGGAAAAAAAAAACATTTAAACAAAAATTCAATAGATCTATTTTTATTAAACAAATATAGACATATAATTATAGGCTTGGAGTGATCAGAAAAATATGGAGCCCTTTCCGCCAATTTATCGTAAGCTACAGAATAAATTTGATCGTAAACGACAAATCAAAAGCTTACTGCTAGTCCTTGATACAACTTGTAACCATAGTCAGCATTGGAAATTATTAATTATGCTTAAGCTAAGACATGACAATAGCCTTCAAGGGATATGTCTTAGTATAATATAATTTAATAATTAAGTTGTCTTTTTTATTGAAAATGTCGCTTACGATAAAATGGCGGGAAGGGCTCGATATGTTCGATCAAAGGCGGCTGCGAACCTGAAAAGAAGGAATTGGACTGGTGATGGACCAAATAAGGAACAACCTTTTGGGACTACGAACAGGCCATCTATGTTTTGATTGGAATGAAAGAGTCCGTAAAAGGTGTTCCTGCAACAACGTTTGGGCTGAATGCAAGAAAAATGAAATCGAATAAGCAAAAAAATGACCATTTCTTCTCCATCCCCAACGGAATTGCTTGCTGAAGAATATTTCCTATCTTTGGTAATCGAACCTGTCCAGGCAAAAGCAACGCCATTAAATATTCCACAAAGCAAGTACAAGCGCCCACAAAAATACTGCCTCTAATGCTTATGAAAAAGGATTAATAATCCAACAGGAATTATGTGAAATATTAAACGATTTAGCCGGAGGAGTAAAAAACAACTTCAAAGTACGAAATGAGCTGTGTGAGGCTGTCAATGGTGTTGTTAAAGAAGCGGAAGAAATTCGTCGGAGCACTACAAAAATACACCGTGCACTTAACAACTCCTCTTCAAACAAGATTCTTGATGCAATACTGAACATTTTTTAATTTAATTTACTTTTAAATATATGCATTTATTTATGCATAAATATCAAATTCAAAATGCTTGTTTTCCTTTTCTGAAACTTTGTAAAATTACATTCATTGTGTCAAATACTTCGGAACAGCTGTTTCGAACATACAAAATTTTCATTTCCGAGTTCGAAGGGAAAAACTGTCTCCCGGGCAATTCGGAATAGGAGAATTTTACTCTCGGAAGAACAAGTCTCCTGGGAAATTGTTTTTCACAGGAATATTAAGAATTGGGCTGATAATTTCAAAAAAAGAAATCCAATTAAGGGTTTTTTGTTGTAGAAAATTTGTCACCATGAAAATTTTACAAACAAAACATAATTTTATCTCAAAAACAATTTCGTGCATCGAAAAATAACATTGTTAATACATGGTAAAATTTTGAAAAAAATCAAATTGACAGTTTTTTAATAAAAAATATAAACTTAAAAAAAACAATAACCGAAATTGGTGAAAATTGAATTTATATTCAAATATTTTTTCAACAACTTTTGTATATGGCTTTAATCTTATTTATCTTACAAGAAATGTTGTTTGCAACATTTAATACAATTTTGGGAAAAATTTAATACACAGTTTTTCTTACAAAAAATAAAAACTTAAAAGAAAATTTAACAAAAGTTTGTAATAATTGATTTTCGACACAAATATATTTTCAAATATTTGAAATTATGGCTTCGAACTAATTTTAGCTTATTGCAAATATAGTTTTCATTATTCGGACAAATTCTGAAAAAAATCGAATTACGAAAAATAAAAACCTAAATTAAAAAATTAATTAAAGTTGATAAAAATTGAATTTCGACTGAAATATCTTTGCAAAACTTTAAGATATTATATTGAAAGTACTTTTATCTTTTAAAAAGTATTGTTGTCAGCATTCAGTCAAATTTTAACAAAATTCTAATTGTCACTTTTTGTACAAAGACCTAAAAACTAAAAAAAATTAACAAAAGTTGGTAAAAATTGATTTTTGACTTAAATATATTTTCAAAACTTTGAGATATTGGCTTTAAACTTATTTTATTTTCTCAAAACTTATGTTGTCAGCATTTAGTTAAATTTTCATGAAATGGAATTAAGAGTTTTTTTTTAAATAAAATTGACAAAGTTGTTAAAAAAAAACTAATTATGATTTTCTACTTAAATATCTTTTCAAAAATTAAAAATACTGGCTTCAAACTTTTTTTATCTCACAGAAAATATTATTTTCGACGTTCAGTTAATTTTTTGTTAAAATCCAACAATACATTTAAAAAAAAAAAAAAAAAAATAGTAGGCAAATGCTACAAAATTGGTAAAAATTGGTTAACGTCTAAAAGTCGTGTTAGCAAAAAAAATATTGAAATCAAATTATTTCATCATATATGCAAAATCTTGTTGGTTATTTTTAACTTATTTTTAGAATAACTTAACTGATAACTTTTTTAACCAAACAAAACCTTTTAAGCAAGACAAATCGACTGACGGGATAGGAAGTTATCAGTGTGGGTCGCACCCCAGCCTCTTTTTTCATTATGAAAAGTAAGATATTTAAAAAAAATGTAAACCGATAATAACCAAACCTCCGTCAGGGCTGCTTTGAAAACCATTATCCTTTTTATGAAGTTTCCTTTGACCCAATCCCACATATGAAAAATCATGTAATTGATAACTTTACGAATTCCAACTCTTGAGTCTTTAATCAATTGTGGAGCTTTTTCAAAAACATATTCCACATCGGCTATTTATTTACTACAATTTACACCTTTTTTCGTATAAGTAAGCTTCAATCACACTGCCATCGCTAGCTTCATAGCTACAATGTAGAAAACGTTAAGGTTCTGTTGGGCTTCTCATTTTCAGTGAGAATCCGTATCATTTTGATGAAATTCAAGAACGGAAACAGCGAAGGTGCAAAGCTGGTGGTGATCGACCATTTGGTTTGTGTTAACTGAACTTTAAGACGTTGAAACCTTTAATTTATTGTTAGACGAGGAATCAATAAACTTTTGTTTTCGTCAACACAAAAGTCTACAGGAGTAAAATAGGTGTTTTCATTTATTCTTCAGCAATGCATACGGACTGATATTTTCACATCACGAACATGCCTCAACAACACAAAATTGTACACCTTTAGCCGTCCAAGAAGCTGCGTTTTCTTTAGGAAATGTGATTGCGATATTCTCACTAGTTTTTAATGGGTTTTAACAATTTTGCTGTGTTGTTGAAGTGTATAGTTTTAATAATAACTTTTTCTTGTCAATTTAAAATTAAACCTATCTCTGTAAAGTCCTAGTCCTATACTATAGCCTCTACTTTTAACAACAGATGTTAATATGTATTGTCACGAGACGAGACCAGATTAGATTTTCGCCTTCGTCTCTCCAAAATCAAAATATTTCAGTTTTTCCGGGTATCGTCTTCATATTTTTATAAATAACTTGTCTAAGTTAAATATTTTTAAATGAAATTTAACAGTCCCATCATTTTTGTGGAAATTTAAAGGAACTATTTTTATTAATATTTCAAAAAATAATAAAAGAATATTTTGTGTGTTGAAACTATAAAACCTGAAAAAATTAATGAAACCTGCATAATTATCATCATCAAAATTCACTTTAAGTTAGTATTGCTTTGTCTAAGCCCGTCCCGTATCAGTTACAGAGACCAGGCAAATACTTTTTTCGACACGTGGCCAGTTCTACCAATATTTCTTTAATAATATTACCATACCTTCTTTATTTTATTTTAAAAACTCGAAATTCTTAAGATATTTCAACTATTTCCATAAATTAATTTTTTTTTATTAAAAAAAATGTCTAGAACTCTAGAACTACTTTTCTCACAAACATAAATTCCAAGGCAAAACATCAATGTATTTTCCCAATAGAATTCTTGGAAACAATCTCAAAAGCTTTTATTTCTATATTATTCTCATTGTAACCTCTATTTTGCTCTTTAACAGGGCTTTGAGACATAACTTAACTACCCTCTTTTATACTTATTCCTTAACCATAACTTAAACACCTTTACCACCCTCCTTAAATATTTGTTATCAGCCTGGTTTTGAAATTTCCTGGCTTATATTTTCGTGATTATTAATGTGTTTATTTTAAAAATAAAAATATAATACAAAATCACGTTGAAAAAACATTCATCATCACGCCAAAGTGGAAACGGTCAAAAGGATATGTCTCTTGGCATTTGAATTGTAAAGGAATCCTTAAAAATCATATGTACATGTATAAACTTCCGCTATAGGTACTCCTTCCATTTTCCGATGTGTTGGCATTGAAATTGTTGCAAAAGAATGCAAAAGATGTTCCATATGATATTTACAATGCAAACGTGATTTTCTATATCCGGTGCATGTCGAAAAAGGTGGCTTGTTCAATCCGTGTGTGTATGGTTACACTCAGTTCTTAGGGATTATAGCCATTGAGACTTTTTTCTTACACTTTAGAATTTCAGAAAGCTTACTTATAGCAAACTACGATCCGAGGCTCATCATGTGTTAGTTTTCATGAGTTGATGAAAAAATACTTAGTTATTATTAACTTACTTTGATGGAGAGATTGCATTTGAAGAAGTAGAATAAGATGTTCATATGGAGGCAGATCATAAGGATCATCCCAAGGAAGACCCTTTAGGGCAAAGCGAATGAAATTATGATGAATTGATTCAATACGTTTTCTATGAATTTCGTAATAGGGAGTCCATACCTGCGAAGGATATTCAAGATGAGGACGAACATGACAATTGTAGAAAGAAAGAGTAACATAGGGATCATTGAACTCCTTTCGCCAGCGTTTTATAAAACCAAGCATACAACTTGCTTTATTAACAATAAAATTAATGTGATGTGTAAACTCTAAGTTGAAACAGAAATGAACAGCTAAATCTTTAAAAGTGGAGAAGCGACAGAGTTTTTGGTGTGATATACAGTAGTCAAATACGTTGCTGATTAGTTTTTTAGTAAAAGTTATCGTCTGACATTTTAAAGGGTTGAGTGAAAGGCTGTTTTTCTCCACACCAAAATGAGAAACTATCAATGTCGCCTTGTAAAAGATACGATCCGGGTGGACTTTATTATTTTGAAAATCTTCATATCGTCAGCAAAAATGAGAAGTTCACTTGAGCGTAGACTTGAAGATGCATCGTTAAGAGACAGGATGAACAGAAAAGGGCCAAGGTGGCTTCCCTGGGGAACCCGAAAGTTTTTGTAAATGCGATAAAGTCAACGGAGGATTCTTTAATCATGTGGCACAATCGCTTTGGCCATCTCAACATTTCCAGTCTGAAGGAGATGTATTGCCATAATATGGTGAAGGGAATTGACAAAAAAGTGCCAGCAATGATTTCGAATGCATTATCTGTGCTAAGGGGAAGATAACAACAAAACCGTTTTCAAAACAGGCAACAACAAGGAGAGTGAATATTTTGGATGTTTTTGACAGTGACATATTTGGACCGAAGCAAGTTATTTCATCTAAAGGAGCTAGATACTTCGTCACTTTCATCGACGATAAAAACAGAATGATTTTTGTTTATTATAAGAGGAGTCCTGACGAAATTTTTGATGTCTTCAGAAAATTCAAGCAGATGGTAGAGTGCTTAACCTGGAAGAAGATCAAAGTCTTAAGAAGTGACAATGGAAGTGAGTGCCAAATTTTCATCCTTTTTAGAAGCCTATGGTTTCCAGCGACAATTGACAGTCCAATACTCGCCACAGCAAAATGACGTCGCTGAGAGGGCGAACCGTACTCTTGTTAAAATGGCCAGATGTTTAATTCTTAATTCAAAGCTTCCGGATTATCTTTGGGGAGAAGCTTTGAACACAGCTGCATATACCTCAGGAACAGGTCCATTTCAAAAAGTCTACAAGATGTTACACCATTTGAGAACTGGTACGGAAGAAAACCCAACGTTTCGCATTTGAGAGTCTTTGGTGCTAAAGCTGTTGTTTTAAACAAAAGACCAGGTAAATCTAAATTTCAAGCAAAGGGCGTAGAAATGATCATGGTAGGTTATTCTCAAGAGTCTAAGGCTTACAGATTGTTTGATTCAAAGACAAGAAAGGTGGTCAAGGATCGTAATGTAGTTTTTTATGAAGACACTAACGTTTCAGTTGAAGATAAAACCGAAGATGACTTCATTATTTTCAATTTTGAAGAGGAATCCTTCGCTGCCGAACCTCAAGAATCGATAAACCCCGAATCAAACATTAGAATTGGTCCATCAGGCCGTCCAAAACTGATCAGACCAGAAGAGTACAATGTGATCGAAACTTTAAACTCAATCCAAGAAGAAATTTCTACAAACGTCTCCAGATTGAGCAACAAAAGGTTCAGAATGACAATTTCAAAATTTTACCTCATAGGATTTGTTTTCGAGGTATGACTTAATTCAAGCTAAGAAAAATGGTGCAAAGCCAAGAGCCTTAAGTTTAAGGAAAAAAAATCCGTGGCTAAGTTGGTCAAAAGCTTTAGAAAAGTCAGTTTATACACAGTTAACTTCATAAACATGTTCTTTTTGCAAATGACAGTTTTACTAAAAAATGCTACACTTTAACAAACAACTTGTTCAAATACTTTAGGAATGCAAGAAAGCTTTAGAATGGGCATGTAGTTGCTTATATCCGGCTTGATACTTTTCTTGAAAGTTATTGGTGTAAGAAATGACTTCTTCCATATACTGGGAAATTTGCCTGTTTTTAGAGAAAGTTTGAATAAGAACGTAAGGGGTTCAACTAAAGCATTACTTCACTTTTTAGTATTTTCGGGGGAATACAATCAGGATCGGCTGAGCAGTGATCATTTAAGGCAGATAAAAGATCAAGGACCGTTGTTTTTGTAAACTTTGAACTCTTGACTGAAAAGTTCTGTGTCGGAAAATCTTGAATTAAGCCACGTTTCTGTCAAAACGAATACGTCATGTGGAAATGATTGGGAGTTAAGAAAAATGTCAGCAGTCTTGTTACTAAGTCCCCTTAAGTTTTGGTAGAAGAGCGCAAGCCTGTTAAGTTTTTTGACTTGGTTTTCAAAGAAACACCTTGATTTTGACTTTGAGTAAACTAACAAAAGGTGTAAACTTATTGGAAATATTTAAAATATCAAATAGAGCTTATTCGAAATAAATGTTGTCCATCCAATTTCAAGGACAAAAGCGGTACAAAATTAACTATTGTTTGACAGTAAAACAGAAGTGTACTTGAACTTCACAGCTATCTTATTCAATCATAATGTTAGTGAACTTATTCAATAGACATGGAGTGTTGTACGTAAACGTTGAAGAGGATGGACACAAGGACAACGACCAAGCGACTCTACATTGAAGTTGGAAAAAGATTGAATTCTCTGAAGCTGAAATGCTTTCGTTCCATTCAGATCTGCCTCCCAAAGAGATCCTGAAAAGTCCTTCCATGTTTTCATATGGACACAGTCATACATACATACATATGTACATCCTAAATGGAAGGATATGGATTTTATGAATTCTGTGGATGAATTCCTTCGAAATGAATGAAAGCGCACTCCGTGCCATTGCCGTTTGTAGTCACCGCTGCCGCTGCTGCCACCGCCGCGCCGCCGCTCCATTCGTCGCCTCTCGCCGCACCGTGTGTGATGGTGTTTTGTGCGGTGAATGAGTACTCTGTTGTGGAAAGATTTCTAGATCAAGAATCCCTTGCGTCCGCGTGTCAAAACGACCAACCGACTGAACTATTCCATCCGACCGTGCCATCTGTTCTGGTCGGCTGAATATTATTGCATTTACGGATTTTCTGTATTTTTGTGTCTGTCTATTCGTTTGAAGAAAGAAAAAAAAAAGAAGAAAAACCAAAACGAAATGAAACATATAGAACATAGAAATAGGAAGGAACCGGGTTTGCTTTGGATGACAGCTGGTTTTCCTGGAGATGATGGATTTTGTTCGTCCTTGAATTTGACTTTTAAAATCTCTGGAATTTTGCATGACTAATGTTTTTGCCAAGGAGAAGAGTACAGAAAAAAAACTAAATAATATTTTTGATTTCTTTATTTTGGGTTTTATTTCTTGTTTTATTCTCTTGTGCGAAAACGTTATTTGAATTTATTAGTTTAGTAGTTGAAGATTCTCAAGGATATTGTAGGATAGTGCTTAATTTGATTTCTTATAATTTAGCTTTTTCTTAAAAAGTAGCTATAAACTAAATAAGCAATAACAATTATAATTTTACTAAACATATCTTAATAAACGAAACTATTTCAAAATCAGTTAAGGTGGTCGTCTGCCTTTGTTCTTAAATTTCGGGCTTATTTTTCAAGGATGGATTTCAAAAAAAAAACAAAACATGATAGGTTAGATTAGGTTATAGTGGATGTCCAAGATGGAAACGGACACACTTAGGCCAGTTTAATGGCCCATTGTGATACCACATGAATCTTGAGGCTTCCTCCTAAGCTCAATGGAACCAGCTTGAGTCCCTTACGAAACGTGAGAGGCTGATTATACCGATATGATTTAGATCGTTTAAATCGTTAAAGAAGAATTCTCCTAGGTAATTCTTGCGTTTTCGAGCCAGAGCAGGGCATGTGCAGAGAAGATGAAGAACCGTTTCTTCCTCTTCCTCGTCCATTCAGCTTCTGCAAAAGTTATTTGAGAATACGCCTAGTCTAGTGGCCTGCTTTCCTATTAGACAGTGTCCGGTTATGACACCTATTATCGAGCTTATATGCTATCTGCTTAGAGAGAGCAAGCACCTTGAACGTTTTATATCCAGTGTTGGCCAAATGTTTTTTGTGGCTTGACACGTGGTGATGTTGTTCCACCTGGTGCCTGCCCTCCTCGCAGCGTCTTGCATTAGCAACAGTTCACAAGTAGCGATTGGTATACCAGTACTTGCCAAACGTGGTAGGATGGGCTGTACTGTACCGTTCCTGGCGAGTTCATCTGCTTACACTTACCTGGAATGTCTCTATGGCCCGGCACACAGCAGAGGTGAATATTAAACTGTTGCGACATCTCCATTAGAGACGATCGACAGTTATGGACTGTTATAGAGTTTGTAGGGACAGAGTGCAGAGATTTGATAGCGGCCTGGCTATCAGAGAAAATACGGATATCAGATGTTAATATCATGTTTTCTTTGAGCCAAGACAAGACTTCTTTTATCGCCAAAAGTTCCGCCTGGAACACGCTACAATGATTGGGAAGGCGGAATGAGAGACTTAATTTCAGTCGTTCAGAGTACACACCTCCTCCAACCCCTGCTTTTGATTTTGACCCATCTGTGTGAAAATGGATTGACTCATACTCCAAGAAAGTCCTATCCTCCCAAAAAGATCTGGTAGGTATAGAAATCTGGAAGTTTCTGTCGAATTGCAGTTGGGGGATGGTGTAGTCTGTGTGCTTTGGAATTGATTCTAAATACCTTAGAATTACGGAGTGGCCAATGTTGTTGTAATTCCACTGCGACGAAGCTTTGAGGCGAATAGCAGAGCTAGCAGCTATTTGTTTGCTAAATATGTCAAGAGGTGTAATGTAGAGCAAGCTGTCCAGTGCCGCAGACGGGGTCGTGCAAAGCGATCCGGCTGGGTGGAACCACCCATTAGATCTTCTTCTTGATCTCGGTACGGTGATGGTAACCCTTTTGACGGGCACGTGCTACAGTGAAGGATACACGACTTGGATGCCAAGCACCAATACAGGTGACCTTATACAGACCCTTGTGCGTCTTGCGTGGCAATTTCTTTGTTTGCAAACGGCTTGACACACCCTTGGTAACACCAACGCAGTCAATAACCTCATCTTGTACGACGACCTTTGAGACGGGCACAGCTTGTTAGAAGTGCTCCTTGACCCACTTAACCTTGTAATCAATTGTCTTTTGGCGTTGCTTGATCAAACGGATCTGTCAGTGGGCAATGACACGGATGACCTTGCAATAACGAATAATCTTTCTGTAGTCATTCTCAATGCTCTTCTTACCGACAAAATCGTTCCATTTCTTGCTGGCCTTGGTGAAAGCCTTCTTCTTGATCTTATACCAGTTCTTGTAGAAACGACGACGGCATTCTCCAGACAAATGCTGGGCCCAGACGTTAACGAGGGCACGAAGAATGAATGGAGTTTCAATGTAACCAAAAGCTCCTACAACAGTCATTGGTGGTGTTTCCAAAACGGTAAAATCCTCCTCCTTCTTGTTGATCTTTGATCCCTGAAGGTCAACCTAACGTAAAATGTGAGTCATACCGGCCTTGTATCCAACAAAGCAAGTTAGATGCACTGGTTTGGAGGCATCATCCTTAGGGAAGGCCTTAACCTTTCCACGGTGTCTAGCTGCACGTTTCTTGGGGTAGAAAGCCATGGAACCAATGCGAGGCGCCGAAAACTTACGATGAGACATAATTAGAAGTTATTACAACGCGTCCTATCAACTCAGACGACGATAATAGAAAGCCATTTCTTATCAGTTGTTTTTTAATTTTTCGAGTTTTGTTAAAAAGTTATCAGTTGATTTTTTCTAAAGTATTAACTAAAAATTAAAAGTGATACTTTGCATATGATGTAAAGTTTGATTTCAAAATTAAATTTTGTTATAGAAATTTTAAGTCGAAACCCAGTTTCTACAAATTTTAGTAGCATTTCTTAAAAGTTTTTATTTCATTTTTTCTAAGAAAATAAGAAAAATTAGCACCGAATGAAATCAATACCTTCGTTTATTCTGGAGATATTGGGAATCAAATATCAATTTTGACCAATTTTGTTTATTGTTTTTTAAAAACAAAAGAGGCTGGCATGCAACCCACACTGATAACTTCCCATACCGTCTGTCGATTGATCTTGTTTAAAAGTTTGTTGGGTTAAAAAAGTTGTCGATGGAATTATGCTTAAAAATTTTAAAATTACCAACAATATTTTTCATATAAAGAAATCGTTTAGTTAAGAAAACAAATTTTTAAAAATTTTAGTAGCATTTCTTAATTTTTTTAAAAATGGACAAATAAAATCAATTTTAAAGATATTAGGAACCCAACATCAATTTTTACCAAATGTACATTCTATTTTTGTAGATTTTATTTTTGTATGATTTTTTTATAAAAATGTTTAAATACAATTAAAAAAGCAAGAGTTTTTATTAAAAAGAGAAGCGAACTAAGTGCTACTTATTTTCTTAGCCACATTTTAGGCTTAAATTGTGTGTTGACGTTATGGTTTGATGTTTTTTAACAAGTAGCTCTTAAATAAAGATTTGGAAGTGCTTTTCACTGATAGAAAATGATATTTTTAAAAATTTATTTAATAAGAAGAATTGTTAATTTTGTGACAAAAAATAAAAAAAATGACTGAATTGATTCGCAATATTAAAAAAATCATCACGTGGCATCACTGATACCCGCTTCTACAGATACCAATTCAAAAATAAAATTAAAATATTTTTTTTTATATTATGAGTATAGGTAGGTAGTAACTTGTACATCGAGGAATTTATTTAATGAAAAATTTTAAGAAAAATGAACTTTTGCGCAATTAATATGAATTTCAGTTTTAATTTTTGCCAATTATTATATTTATCGTCTGGCATCAAAAAAGAGAAGTTTAAACAAAAGTTTGAAGTGCATTCCCGTTATTACATCGCGAAATTCATGAATACTATTAAAATAGGGACAAAGGAACTTTATAGAAATAGATCCCAGTGTCTTTCTTTTTTGAATTAAGCTATGCATCTACTAAAGCTGTAAATAATGAAGACAGGAGATATTGCACTAAATTCATATCTTTTAATAGAATTTTTCGCGGAAAAGTGATAAAGGACAGGTATTGATAAATGAGAAGGGAAGGAAAGAATTTCACAAGTTTTTTAAGAGTTTAATATTTTTAAAATCAGCATTGAGCTAGTCAAAGAAAAACCCTAGACACATTTAAGTTGTTCTTCATTTTAATTATATAGTATTTGAAAAATTAACTTTTCTACTGTTAATCATAAATATTTCTTAAAATTATTATTTAGCTCGAAAATTCTAAGAACTAAAAATATGTTACATTGAAAATAATTTCATATAACGAAAAACAACATTTTCGACATCACGTAATTACAACTTTAAGAAAAAATCAATAGGATCTAGGTCTCAGCGCCATAAATGAGAACCGGGATGACAAGTGTCTTATAAATGGTGATTTTTGATGCTCGAGGGAGGACTCTACTTCTTAATTGAATTCTAAGTATAAAGAAGCAGCGATTTGCAGGAGTTATTCTTCGTTTGATTTCAGCGCTGGTGTCGTTGTCTGTGTTAATAGCGGTGCCTAGGTAGACGAAGTCCTTAACCACCTCAAAGTTAAATCTATCCATGGTGACGTTTTGTCCTACACGTCATTGTTCAATGTCCTTTTTTGATGGCTGCATAAACTTGGTCTTGCCCTCATTGACCTCTACACCTATTTTCTTCGCTTCCGTCGAAATGCTCAAAAACGCTCCAATGACATAACGCTTTGATCTTCCAATTATGTCAATATCATCTGCGTATCCGAGTAATTGGATGGACCTTTGGAAGATTGTGCCTCTAGTGTTGACGGTTGAGTTTTGCACAATTCTTTCCAGAACGATGTTGAAGAAGTCATATGACAGTGCATCGCCTTGTATAAAACCTTTTTTGACATCAAATGCATCGATGAGATCTTTTCCGACCTTGATATAGCAGCTTCCCTTCTCCATCCTTATTTTGCACACCTGGATAAGTTTGACAGAGATGTCAAAACTAGACATTGCTCTGTAGAGCTCTTCCCTACAGATGCTGTCATACGCGGCTTTAAAATCGATAAAGAGATGGTGGGTATCGATTTGAAGCTCCTGGGTTTTTTCCAAGATCTGCCGCAATGTGAATATTTGGTTGATAGTGGACTTTTCTGGTCTGAAGCCACACTGATAAGGACCAATCAGGTTGTTGACGAATGGCTTCAGACGTTCACATAATACGGCAGAGAGGATCTTATACGCAATGTTAAGGAGACTGATGCCTCTATAGTTGGCGCAGTTTAGAGGGTCTCCTTTCTTATGTTTTGGGCACACTATGCTGAGATTCCACTCATCGGGCATGCTTTCTTCCGACCATATTTTGCAGATGAGTTGGTGCATGCTCCGTACCAAGTCATCGCCTGCTGCTTTGAAAAGTTCGGCAGCAATGTCGTCAGCCGCAGCAGCTTTGTTTGACTTCAGTTTAGATATAGCTATCTTCACTTCGTCAAGGTCGGGAAGGTGGAATTGTTGACCTGCCTCGCCTGGTGGTGATGGTTGATTGGTTCTATCTCCCTTATAGCGGAATTCGGTTCGTCATCGCCGATATATAATTTGGAGAAGTGGTCTTTCCATATTCTCAACATCGACAACGGTTCTACTACGATGTTCCGCTGATCGTGTTTACAGGCTTCGGTTCGTGACTGGTACCCTTGGCAGTTGTTTTTTACCTTTTGGTAAAATTTACGAACCTCATTTCTGTTGTGACATCCCTCTATCTCCTCGATCGCGCGCTTCTCATGCTCTCTTTTTTTCCATCTGAAAAGCCAGTGTTCCTCTCTCGAGAGCAGCTCTGTTCCTTTTATCCAGCGCTATTTTGTATGCCTGCTGTTTCGCTGCGTGCGCTTGCCGGCATTCGTCGTCAAACCAGGAGTTTCGCTGTGGTGGCCGTGTGAAACCTAGCACCTCAAAAGCTGCATCTCTGATGGCTGCATCAAGGCAATGTTGTCACTGGTTTTCAATGCTCAATGCAGACAGCATAGGACTCCTTAAGAGGTTATTAGGTCCTCGATCTGAAAAGGACATGGCAATCTCTTGCTAAGTACTGTCGTCAGTACTTCCTTGTTTTGGCTTGGACCGGGATATCCGTAGCCGTACTTTGGCTACAACGAGGTTGTGGTCCTAGTCAATGTTGGCCCCTCGGAATGTTCGGACATCCTGTATTCTGGAGAAGTGTCGTGCGTCAACCGTAATGTGGTCAATCTACTTGAGAGCTCGAAGAATATGCCTTCAGTGTCTTTATCGATCTCCTCTGTTGGGGCATGCGCGCATATTAGGCTAATGTTGGCGAATTTAGCCTTGATGCGGATTGTTGTGATGCGCTCGCTCACACTTTTAAAGCTCAAGACTTTTTGCCTGAGTCAAGTTCTAACAACAAATCCACACCCAAATAGACGCTGTCTTTGTTCTCGGTAGCAGTCGCCGTATTTTTAGTTTTCGTTTGCCCGATCCATCCCATCGCACTTCTTAGATGGCGGTAATATCTGCTTTGCAGCAGTTTAGGGCTTCCGCTAATTGTTCGGCTGCACGTGGTCTGTTAAGGGACCTAAAATTCCACGTACAGATCCCAAGTTCGTTGTTCTTATTTCGTTTGCGTGGGTTGTCAACAGAAAATCCGTCTGTATCCGAGGCTGGTTAGTGCTTCGCAACTAAAAGTATTTTTTACGTGGTCAGGAAGTCACCCCGACGGCACAACCCCCAACCTGGAGGGCCAGATCGTTAGTATAACTTCAAGGACGGGGAGCCGGATAAACCGCTCCCTGCAGGCCTGGGCTCCGAATATGTCAAAGAAGCCCTAAGCTCAATGAAACCAGTTTGATTCCCTTATGAAACGTGAAAGACCGATTATGTTAATATGATTGATATCGTTTAAATCTTTATAGAAGAATTCTCGCACTTTTTTCTTGGGTTTTTAGCAAGAGCAGTGTACGGACGAAGTGAAGACCTGTTTTCGCCTCATCCTCATCCAAACAGCTTCTGTTACAGCCTTAAAATTGGAAAGGTGGACCGAATAATTCTTAAAGCATAGCAATGAAAAGTTATAAGTGCGGTTCGAATGTCTGCCGATATTTTTGCAACTTTCTTCATATAAATATCTTCTTCCATTTTCTACATTCCTTTTGACAACACTGTAGCTTTTTCTCAAAAATAAATTGAAACATTGAAGAAGTGAATACAAAATTAATTCAAATCAAAATTTGTTTGGTGCTCGTGAAATTCACCTTAAACAATTTACTTTTTCCGAAAAACCTATTCTTTGTTCCTCTTCCGAACTGATTACCGATGGTATATTCAAGAATTAAAGATCCTTCGACGAACAACGACGACGAAACGATATCATTGACAACGTGCAACGCTGATGGTGTATCTATCACTTTTTAAATATCACCTTCTCCGGGCGTTCGATGGTCTCTCTCTCTTTCTCTGAGCTTTTCCCCGAAAATTTGACTGCTTATGTGCACCAACGAAAATTACGTTTGTAGAATCCTTTCCATCTCCAACGACTGCTGAAAATAGTGGTGTCCTATAGCAACGAACAAATATAGAGGAGGTTATTCCGCTTCAAAAATTGCTTGATTGCACTTAAATGCGATTCCAAAATTGGCGCCATGGTGATGACGATGATGATGATGATGATAGGTAATGGAAATGGTGATGATGCTGAAGTTGGAGCTGGAGTTGATGGTGCAGAGCAGCTAGGTATACATAGGTCGAGAAGAACCCGAGCTGGAGCAGATGTAAGGTGAGATTGCCTTTGGCAAAGGGTTTTTGCTCATTTTGTCGATGTTTGAATTTTGAATGAGAAATAGCTTGATGCTTGAAGTCATGGACGGCAAATAATAATAATGTTTTCTAGTTGAAGAAATGATGTTCGGTTTTTTGGTAATGATTGAGCGAGCGAGGAAGGCAAAATGGAAGGATTCTGAAATATAGATTCTGGCACTCGTTGATGTGTTGGTGATGAAAAAGATGGAAAAGCTAGCTATAGGTGTCATTTATACGGCAAAAGGACTATTATGTCCTTCTCCTGCGATTGCAACTTCAACCTATGCCCTCTGCGCTGCGACCGCTGGCGTAATGAACTTCCATGAAAACGAACAAACTATCGCAAGGGCAATTTCCCAAACGCGCCATCAACAACCAATGAGGCAATGAAAATAAGGCTTCAGGATCAGACGATACCTAGACACCCAGACCCCGACCATCATCTCTCTCTCTCGCGAACGAAAAGTATGAACCTATGTGCACTCTGAAAATAGTTTTCGTTTCGCTGGCAATTGCGATTTCAATTTTTCCGGATATTTGTGCATTTCGTGATGAACAAGGATATTCCTCGTCCGCGATTGTGCACCTGCACATACACACATACATATATACGTATGTTTGTATTTTGTGTATTTTTGTGTGAATACGAGGATAGGTAGAGAAGCGCACGTTATTTAAGTTTTAAACATCTTTGAGAATTTAAGGAATTAATCAGGATATTACTGCTGCAAATGGTTGTGGTGATGAAAATGGTTGAACTGAGCATCATCCTATACCTATACATCAGCATCTCCTTTTTGTATACTTTTGCTGCTGCAACTGCTGCGTTTCTGCCGTATTTATATTTCCTTTTGCAATTTTCCTGGAATATTAACAATTAATTTCGGAATAGGGCTTTCATCCGGTAATTCAGCAGCAGCAGCAGAAGATGTAGCATAAGAAACCTTAGACATAGACGTATAGAAGTAGACGCAACCGCGGATGTTTTCCGCGCTGGAATGTGGGACACCATACCGTTGAGATTGAGACTGCATAGCATCATAGATATCTATTCTATGTATATGAAGTTCTTATGGAATATTCCAGAGCGTCTTCTATACGATGTGGTTTTTGGGGAATATTTTGTTTTTATTTTTGAGAATTGAGAAATTTACCCAAACATATTAAAATGTCTGTGTTTAATTCAATGAGGGAATTCTCATCCTTTCCTTGTTCTGAAGGATCCTAAATTTGTTTATTTTTGTTGTTGATCTCGTTGAAGCGATTAATTACTATTACTGAAGTAACATCTCACTCGAGGGATGTCATTAAAACCTAAAATGATGTAACAATGGAAATAGTGTCTTTTTTTGTGCTTAACCTATTCTGAAGTTCTTGAGATGGAGTTAAGTTTAGGTAACAAAGAAGTAGGACTAAGAAAGGATTAATTTAGGTTTTGTTCTTAAGAAGTTTAAAGTTTTTGTTATTTTTAAGCAAAACACTAAACATTATGGTAGAATAAAGACGTTCATAGTTTACCAGAAACCACACGTATGCAAAATCTTACAGCTAATATTATGTTTCGGTATTTGTAAACAATAAGCTGGACATTAGACAAGTCAGCAGGTGTCGATGGTATATCCAACATTGTATTACGACATTTACCTCAGGAAGCTGTGGACATTTATACCAATTAACGTTTGTTGGACGACAGCTGCAGTACATCCTCTTCCGAAAATGGGAAAGGACAACTCTATTCTCGAGAATCTCCGGTAGATAAGTCTTCTGCCAAGGATCAGTAAGGTATTCGAGAAGGTAGCGTTCCTAGATATTGAAGGAGCTTTCAACAACGTCAGTTAAGAGGCGATCACAACAGCATTGGATAATCTGAAATTAGAGAAATCACTCATAGATCTTTTAAGTCGCATGGTCAAAAGCAGGACAGTAACTTCTAGTATGAGAAGTTTTACTACCACCAGATCGGTGAATCGAGGCACCACTCAAGGTGGGGTCCTTTCGCTTCTTTAATGGAAGATGGTAGTAAACGACCTACTAACATCATTGGAAGCAGAGGGTTTCAGGGTGATTGCCTGTGCTGACGACGTTGCAATATCTGTATCTGGGAAACACCTTCAAATTCTCTCGGAACTCCTACAAAATGCCTTAAATAGGCTAACAAAATAGGCTAAGCAATGTGGCTTGGACGTCAATCCACATAAAACAAAATTAATACTCTTTTCGAGAAGATATAACATAGTTCCGAAGATTAGCCCAACCAAGATTAGAGGAATACCATTAAGCTTTTCCGACCAAGCTAAATATCTAGGCCTCATTTTAGACAAAAAACTAAATTGGAACCAAATATTGATGAAAGAGTAAAAAAGGCTACTGTAGCGCTTTTTACTTGTAAAAAGGCCATAGGATCAAAATGTGGCTTCTCAACAAAAATAACCCACTGGCTATACACTTCGGTAAGCAGACCAATACTCATTTACGGATTTGTCGTATGGTGGACCGCACTGGACAAGATGGCAAATCTAAATAAGCTCATCAAAGTCCAGCGGTCAGCAGGTATGTGCATCACAGGAGCCCTTCGTTCAACGCCAACCGCATCAATGAAGTGCTTTTAAACCTAACACCTCTTGACATCTTCTCCAAAATCGTAGCAGCCAACGCATGTGTGAGGCTAAGAGCCACCTTTCAATGGAACAGTAACAATATACTGGACATACTACTATTCTATAGACAGTTTCAGATCTACCCCAGATCGCTTAGACTATACCACCCCAAAAATGGTATTCAGTAAAAGCGTCCATGTGTCCATCCCTTCAAGATCCTACTGGGAATAAGAGAGATCCCTGGAAGACGATGCGGTACACTTCTATACAGACGGTTCAAAGACCCATCACGGAGTTGGAAGAGGTATCTTTTCGGAACAACTGAATCTCAGTCTATTCTATAGACTTCTTAATCAATGTAGTGTATTTCAGGTAGAAGTAAAGGCGATTAAAGAAGCACTATCCTGGCTCAAAGAAAACGTTATATCTTGTAGGGATATACGAATCTTCTCGGACAGCCAAGCCGCTCTTAAATCTCTCGCGTCTGTCTCCACAAACTCTCGAAGAGTCCACGATGACGGAACAGTTTAACATTCACCTCATTTGGGTGCCGGGCCACAGAGACATTCCGGGAAATTGCAAAGCCGATGAGCT
This sequence comes from Eupeodes corollae, assembly GCF_945859685.1. Classification (NCBI taxonomy): domain Eukaryota; kingdom Metazoa; phylum Arthropoda; class Insecta; order Diptera; family Syrphidae; genus Eupeodes; species Eupeodes corollae. The sequence continues at coordinate 122,041,920 of NC_079148.1, forward strand.
CGCCAAAAACGGACCACTTCTGCCTTATGTTAGACAAAAACATAACATAGGAACACCACTTGCTACATGCAAATATCTTCTCAAACAATATGCTCTAGAAACAACAAATGCTAAATGGTCACAGAGAACCACCTGCCTAGCAACCAAGCAAATATGGCCAAGCATAGACTTAAAACGGTCAAAAAGCTTGTTATCACTGAGCAGACAAAGTATAAGCTCTACAGTTGGAGTAATAACAGGACACTGCCTCATAGGAAGACATGCTCTGAGGCTAGGGGTCTACGCAAATGACTTCTGTAGAAGCTGCATGGACGAGGAGGAAGAGGAAACAGTCCAACACCTTCTATGTACAGGTCCAGCACTCTCCATTAGAAGGAATAATTTTCTCGGAAATCCCTTCTTCCATAATACCAGTGAACTGGCAACGATTGACACAAAATGTCTTTCTAACTTTATAAAAAGTAAAAAATGGTTTGTTTAAGTTCATTACTCTCCCATGAGTAACCTCATTAGTGGTATCACAATGGAGTCAATGACATCTGGACAGCCTCTCTAACCTAACCTAACCTATTCGGGAAGGTTATAAAGAGAGCTCTGACAAAGATGGCTGAGAACAACAAAATAATTCCGGATAATCAGTTCGGCTTTAAGGCGGGACATGACACTATTCATGCTGCGTCGAAGCTGGTTTCTGATATCCAGTGGAATAAATCTAAAAGGCAATGTACGGGTGCTTGTCTGGTTAACTTGGAGGCCTTCGACAAAGTATGGTTAGAGAGTCTTTATCTAAAGCTGACCAGACTTGGCATAAGTAAACCACTGTTGTATATGCTTTATGACATGCTTAACGGCACACAGTTTATTGTCAAAAGTGGCAATGCAACATCTACCAAAATCTTTGATATTCAAAATGATCTTCAACAGGGATCGGTTAAATAGCCGATCTTGTTCAGCATTAATGCCAGTAATCTGATAACAAGTCTGACTTAGGCAATAGAACGGCCCCAAAAACTGAGGTTATAAAGGCTTTTTTTGCAGGGTAACTTCGACAAAATTCAGCGATGACTGGAAGTTGATAATCAACTTTTAAAAATGCAATACTTTTCTGTTCAGGAATCTGCTGTATGGAGTCTCAAGGAATACGAGAGAGAACTGGAAAATCAAGTGATCGTTGGACCAAACCAACAACCACTGGCGAGTAAAAGTGTGGTAAAGTACCTTGACATCTAGTTGGGTCAGTACTTGTATTTTGACAGACATAAGAGTGCTGCTCTTTGCCCTGACAAAATGGTCGTTTTTAGCAGCCTTCTTGAGAGCAGGGTGAGGGTGATTTGCTACATGGCCCCTATCGGCTGATGATTGCCTATGGGTGCCCGGTATGGTTCAAAGTTTCCCAATCTCAAATGGAAAATATTCGGTTGTTTGAGAGATAATATCTTCGACGTTGTCTTGGACTACAAAGAACACCAGAGTCGGAGTACAAATACTTTTCCAACCAGGTTCTATACAACAGAGCCAACATAAACAGAATATATAATTTTTTGTTGAAGCTTGGTAGGGGTCGCATTGCGAGAGCCATGTCGTCGACTAACAGCTTTAGGGCTTGGGGCTTTCTACCCCAACAATGAGTACTACAAAAGTGCACCTTTAAGTGGTAACATTCCGCCCGTAGCTTACCTCCATTAAGACAATCGAGGCCGATACAGAAGAGGAAGGCGGTTTCGGTCATCTACCACGGCAGCAGTAAAACTGTAGATAGGCGAATCTCTCAAGGTCGATACGTAATCAAACTGGATCGAGCCAAGCGCCTTCGGTTCAATAGGGCTGTTTTCGAAAGGAACCGAAGAGATAGTTTGAGGCAGGAGAACCAGTTTTTGTAGCTTCAAATTGAGAGTATCATTTAAAGTTGTCTAGAGCGTTTGGTCCAAACAAACATAAGGCAAGATTAAGACGTGATCAATTACGAAAACGTAGGTTCTTAATTTGAATACAAAAATTTAAATAAAAGATTGTATTTCCAAAACTTATTGATTTTCAGTCGAATTTTTTCAACTGATGTTATAATGTCCCTATATTCTAAATGTTTTGTTGTCTGGAACGTTTAACCTTTAGGAATTCCTTTTTTGTCCTCCTTTTGCATAATTTTAATAAAGCTTTTATCACCGTTCTAAAAAAAAAACCATTAAATTTGTTTACAGACCAAAAACAGCTTGAACATAAACTTTTGTTTGCATGATTTTCATAGTATTTTAAATGGTTTCTTGACTTATTACAAAAAACATTATTTACAATTTTTTTCAGAGCACTAATCGAAAGTTATCAGATTGAGTCGTATTCCATCAGTCCCTTTTTTTATTATTTTTATCTCCAAAAGAAATATTTCCAATTGAATTTCTTATGCAAAAATCCAAAAAATGTTACCAATTCATCCATAAAAAAATATTACAAAAATAACTCAAAATTCTCTCTGACAATAGCAACTGAACTTGTATACCAGTTCATAGTATCAACCTACCATTCAATTTAACTTCAATACCCATAAAATGTTCACCTGATTTGGTATTCCAATCAAGAACTGAATTATTAAATTAATTTCAAATTTCATTTGTTCCGTTATGGATTCGATGTTGGACATAAAAACAATTTTATCGTTATCTTTGATGGCAGGGATGTAAAAGGATATACCTATACAACTGTTATACCATTTTATACATTCTACAATACCCTTAATGGCCTTGTTGCACTTTATGGATATTTTTGCACCTCTTTGGCATTTGTTTGTAAATACATATTCAGATGTCCACCGACATCCTTTTACCTATCCACCCACTCCCTATTGAACTTCTCTCCCCATACATACTTATTCTTCTTATAATCCTAAACAACCGATTACAATTGATTTTACATCTCCAGATTTCCCACAATGCGGCCCCAATATATTTCCCAATATATATGTATGTAAGTGTCCTGTGTATATACATAACAATTTAGAAGCCTGTGCCCTTCCTTGTCCTTGTTGTCCTTATAGCACTGCACACATTGGCATACGAGGGTATATGGATGTATGAATGTTGCAACTTGGCAATATCGTAGATAAACATTAAACGGCAAAGAGATACAATGCTACACAAGATGTAAGCAAATAGTAAAATGGATGTTTTTGGGAGCCCTGAACTCAACCCATTCTCTTTATGTTTATACTCATATATATACATTTTACAATCATACATATTTATATATATGTATGTAAGTCTTGTGTTTGGAATATCTGGAATCTAGGGATGCATATTGTGTCCCTTGCATAGGACAAAAGGATTTATTTTGTTATCCGTACGCTTTGCAAGAATTTAGTTTTGAACAAAATGAATGTTTACATCACCACAAAAACATACAAATTCGTTATTATGTGTATGGGTGTGTATGTGTGACTGTGTATTTGGGTATATGTGTGTAATCATTGAAAGTATAATGTTTATGTATAGAATATTGTCTAACTTACATTCTAACTACCTTTCTCTCTATATCCTAGATGTATTAACCGATATTCGGATTTCCTTGAGTAGATACAACATAAGCTGCTACTTTTGGGGCAAGACATGAATTTAACCTTTAGGTAACAGAACAATGACAAATAACACGAATTTCATTTTTAATGTAGTTTTAAAGCTTGTACAGGATGGTCTTATAGGTTTTAAAATCTCCATGTCTTGGCTTTTAAAATTTTAAGAAAGATTTTGTACATGGAGCTTTGAGATGTATCAACAGAGAACTGTTTCTAAACAACAAAAAAAATATAAAAAGGAAATTTACCTTAAAAAAAATATGCGAAATTGAAGGTCTACAATTTTATAAAATCATAAGACTGATATCTCAAACAAATATATCCCCAAATTGCTTAAAAGAGAAGCGAGATATTAGCTTTACGGAAAAAAAAACTTTCTGAAATTGAATGCTCATGAATTCGACTTAAAAAAGGGAACTGTAAATGTTAAAAACAATAATAATTAAGTTAAAGAATTAAAAGGTTAAGGTACCTTTTAAAAATTTCTAAAAAATAAGAGGATACAAAGTTGTGATGGAAGAAATTGAATATGTTCTGAGAAAATGGATTATTGCATGGACAAAGAACGTTTGGTAAGGTTAATGCAAACAAATCAACAAAACTAAAATAAAAATTAACAAAGTTTAACTTAAGAAAGAGATATTAGCTTTACTGAGATATGCTAAGTACTTTTTTCTTCGATATGATATTATCTCAATTCAATTCAATTCAATCATTTTTTATTCAATTTTCACTTCAGAATAACATAATAACAATATTTTTAGATACTCAAGAAGATAAGTTTTAAAAAAAAGAATAAGATCTGAGCCATTCAGTAACATGTGTATGTCAGTGTTGAGTGGCCGGCTAAAAATTAAGCATACTAGAGAAAAACTGACGTGGGGTACTTTCAGTTGTTCTTTTCTGCAATTTTTAATTAATTCAAGTCAAAAATACAAAATTTAGATATCAAAATTAATTCAAAGAAAGTTGAAAAATTGGTTTAAATAAAAGAATCCTTTTGCATTTATTGTCGTACTTTATAAACCAATTCAATGTCGCTCATATCCATGGTGAAAAGCCATTCTTTAATTTTTCTTAAGAAAGAGTTGAGATTGTTTGTTGTTCTTATTCCAAATGGAAGATTGTTGAAAGTAGTTCGCGATGTCATTAGATAGAAGTTCATAAAATGTGTTTTATGTGCAATCAAAGTGCTGACAAGTTCTAAATTGTTGACCCGTAAATTGTATATTGAAGAATTTCTGCTGGGAATATTACCACTTTGTTGATAGAATTCTTTTAAGACCTTAAAAACATACAGGTGACGCAACGGAAGTATCTTTAATTCGCAAAAAAGAGGCCAGCTGTGTGTACGTTGATTTTTACCACAAATAATACGAATTATATGTTTTTGGGCAATTAAAATGGGTCTAAAAGTGCTCATAAAAGTACCCCCCCAACTAACTATACCGTATTGCAATTTAGACTGAGTAAGTCCGTAGTAGATCATAGTTAAAACATTCTTAGTGCAAAATGGTCTTAACAGATAAGTCTTACGCGTAATAAGATTCATATAATTTCTAAGTGAATTAACATGAGATTTCCAGTTTAGATTACTGTCGAAAATAATTCCTAAGTATTTAAATGAGTCAACACGTTCAATTTGAAAACAGTTTGGGGAACACTGGTTATTATTTAAAAAATTGTATCTACCACATACATGCAAGGGTAAAACGAATTTTTGACAATCATACGAGTGGAAATACAACTCAAAATCCTTAGGAAAGTCATCTGTTAGCTTGAAACACATAACTTTTGTTTTATCGCTAATAATTAGTTTATGATATGCAAACCACACCCTTAGTAATTGTAAGTCTTTATTTAAGTTGGCAAGACATTGAAAATAAGTCGGAACAGTGTAAGTAAATGCTATATCATCTGCAAAGGCTATAAGATTTCCAGAAAAATCTTGAAGGAACAGCGAGTTAATGTAGATTAAAAAAAGTAAAGGTCCTAAAACAGAGCCCTGTGGGACACCATTTTTTAATGTTTGCACATTACTGAAAACATTATTAATTAATACTCTTTGTTCCCTTCCAATCAAATATGATTTAAACCATTCATATATTATACCTCTAAAACCAATATTATATAACTTACTTAAAAGTATTTCATGATCGACCATGTCAAATGCCTTTGTCATGTCAATGAACAGCGCCATCGTTGAGTGGCTTTCGTTTATACCCTTGTATAAATCACAACTTACTTTTAAAATAGCATCTTCCGTACTTCTACCTGATCGAAACCCAAACTGAACTTCGGAAAAAAAATTGATTTTTTCGAGAAGTGAGAGCATGCGTGTTTTAATTAACTTCTCAAAAAGTTTGGAAAACGTTGGAAGCAGGGAGATAGGCCTATAATTAGCTATATTTTTATGATCTCCTTTTTTAAAAATTGGGATAACTTCTGCAATCTTCAATGCATTAGGGAGCTTCCCAAAACTTATACTTAAGTTGAAAATATAGCATAGTATATCAACAATTTCCCAAGATACTTTTTTTAAGATAACCGCAGAGATGCCATCACTAGTACAAGATTTCTTATTTTGTAAACTTTGAATTTGCATATGTATTTCTCCAGGGGAAAATTCTTGAAAGTAGAAGCTATTAGTTTCTATTTTGTCTTTTTTTATGCTATCAGCGATGGTGCAGTTGCAGCAAAGGTGGTTTGGTTCAGGAGGTTTCAGAGCATCGGTGATATTTACAAAATAATCATTAAAACTACCCGCTATTATGTTCGGATCAGAAGTAACAACATTATTGCATAGAATGTTTGAAATCTCATTTGGTTTATGTTGCTTACCTAAAATACAATTAACAACTCTCCATTCTTTTTTCACATCGCCCCTATATTGATCTACGCGAGAAAATTAAAATACCTCCAAAAAGGAATAGATAAGGAGCATCAAAATTCTATATTTATTTATTTATTATTGATTTAGTTAAAGTTATCAGTTAAATAATTCAAAAAAAAAATTAAAATACCCAACAATATTTTGCATATGATGAAATATTTTGATTTCAAAATTTATTTTTGCTAACGAGATATTAAGTCGTTAACCAATTTTTACCAAAAAGTGTAGAATTTGCGTACTATTTTTTGTAAATTTAATTTTTTATGAAAAAATGACTTGGATAAAAAATTTACTGAATGTCGAAAACAATATTTTCTGTGAGATAAAATAAGTTTGAAGCCAATATTTTTAATTATTGAAAAGATATTTGAGTCAAAAATTAAGTTTAATAAAGTTTTATTTTTTTTTTTTCGGTTTCTATTTTTTGTAAACAAACTGTCAATCGATTTTTCTCAAAATTTAAGTGGATATTAACAACAATATTTTTTAAAGATAAAATTGATTTAAGCCAATATCTCAAAGGTTTAAAAAGATATTTAAGTTGAAAATAAATTTTTACCAACTTTGTGAAATGTTTTTTTTTTTAGGCTTTTTTTTTAATTTTAATTAAAAAAACTGTCAATTACCCGATATCAAAAAATTTATTTCTCGTTGCACAAAATTATTTTGGAAATAAAACCATTTTCTGTTCGTAAAATTTTCGAAGTGACAACATTTTTTTTTTCAGTTTATTTTGATTTATAAAAAAAAACTATAATTTGATATTTTTCCAAAAAAAAAACTTATTTAGTGTCATGTAAGGTAGGTAGGTAGAAATGGCGACCTCAAGGTAACCTAGCCTGAGATCCAATTAGCGCTTTAGTGCGCCGTTTTGATACCAAAAACTCGTTTGACCTTTGATTGAAAAGGAAAGATTTATAGAGAAGCTTCATAGCGATTATGTTAGAGCCATTTTGTCGCATTTAGAAAAAAGATTAGGTCTCTAATCTTTGTCTCAGATAGCTCATCGAGTTCTTGAAAGAATGCTTTTCCTAAGCATTTCATTCTGGTGTTTGCCAAAGCAGGACATTTGCAGAGGAAATGGATTATGGTTTCACTTTCTCTTTGGTCACTACAGCTACGGCATAAGGTGTTGTAAGAGATACCCAACTTCTCTGCATGAACTCCTATAGGCCAATATCCGGTACAAACCGCAACAATCCTGGCTATGTCTTGCCTTGGCCTGCATAGAAGATCGTTTGTACGGGTTTTGTTGTAGGTGGGCCATATCTTCCTAGATATAATGCAGTTGGGTAAATTGCTCCACCTTCGGTTCGATTCAGTTTGGTAGATAGAAAAGATTTTACTCTTCATAGCACCAAGAGAAATGTTAACCATTTCCGCAAGTGAGCTATGAAGGGCCGATCCTTGCCTGGCTGGCTCGTCAGCCCGTTCATTTCCCACGATACCAATATTGTCCGGAACCCAGATCAGGGTGACACCGAAGTTAGTATTCAGGTTCGCAAGCTTATCAAGACATTGCTGGACCAATTTAGATGAGGATATGGCCGAGTTAATGGCTTTGACAGCTGCCTTACTGTCTGTAAAGATAGCCACATTTCGGTTTTGGTTTGGGTTTTGTTTAAGTGACTTACATGCCTGCCTTATTACCAGCAGTTCAGCCTGAAAAACGCTAGCAAAGTCAGGAAGCCTAAAGGATTTGGCTACATTTAGGGACTCAGAAAAGATCTCAGAACCAACTCCGTAACCCATCTTTGAGCCGTCAGTAAACATGGTTGTGTCCTATCGACACGATGTCATCCTCCCAATCTTCTCTCGATTGGAAAATAACCTTAAAACCCTTACTAAGGCTCAAAGTAGGAGTGCAGTAGTCAGTGTCTACCGAGATAATATCTGAGGGAATTAATTTCGTAGTGTTGCTATGACCATAAGGTTTTGACAACCAGCTATTTGATTCCTTCAGCCTAATTGCGCTCGATTGGTAGAAGATCCAAAATAACGTTTAAGGCGTGAGTTGGGCAAGTACGCATGGCCCCTGTTGTGCCCACGCAAGCTGTTCTCTGAACATTCTTTAGCTTATCAATATTATAGGCTTTTCTAAGAGCAGGCCACCACACAATCGAACCATATGTTAAGATAGGGCGTACTACGGCTGTGAACGTCCATAAAATCATCTTCGACTGAAGTCCCCACTTTTTGCCGAAAGTTTTGCTGCAGGCGTAGAAGGCAACACAGGCCTTCTTAACCCTTACTTCAATACTTAGTTTCCAGTTTAGTTTAGGGTCGAGTATAACTCCCAAATATTTTGCACTGGAGGACAATGATAGGATTTGACCATTGAGTCGAGGTAGCGCGAAGGGCGGTACTTAAGTTTTGGTGGTAAAGAGCAACAGTTCAGTTTTACTTTGGTTAACTCCTAGTCCACAACTAGTGACCCAGTTGCTAACTTCTTCAAAACTGACTCCGTGATTTCACTAATCACCGAGGTGTACTTTCCTGACACCAATAGCACCAAATCATCCGCGTAGGCTACCGCCTTCACTCCACGTCTCTCTAATTAAACGAGAATTGTATCCATGTTACAATATATAATATTATATTTAGTTCAAGTTTCCAGCGTTTTTGTTTCGTGAGATATTTAGGGTTAACCAAAATTGTCACCTTTTTTTCGACTGCTATGTTAAAAAAAAACCACCCAAGCCATATTTTTTGGGGAGTCCTTTCTGCATCTTTCCGCCTTTTTATCTGTATAACAGAATGTATTTGAAGTCGATACCTCTGCTGGTTCTTGAGCTATGACGACGAAAAAAACTTCGCGAACGAACGTGAGTACACAAGCATGAACAGAAATATCTCTAAAAATCTTTTATTTCGACTCTAGGGAACATGAAACGTCTAGAAATCTCCAAATTTTCAATTCGACAATTCAGTTCCATTTTTAAATTGAATTTTAATAACCACACATGAATTGCAATCATGACTTGAACATTTAATATCTCCTTCTTTTCTTATGCACTCAAAATTTCTTAAAAAATAAACAAAGCACAGTTATTAGCTAATTTTTTTAAGAACGAAAGAAGGTAAAATACCTAAAAAACTCCTAATATTTCAAAAAACTTAAGTTATTGCCGGTAGTAAAAGCAAAAAAGGATTTCGTTGCACTTTTTAAGCATATTTAAATAGCTTAAAAAGTAAGATAATAAATAAGAGTTATTAACTTTAATGACTCATCTTAAGGTTAATGAGGAAAAGTCTACAATATTTCATTATTTCTCAAAATCAATTAGTTTTATCGAAAGTAGAAGACACAAGTTATAAAAAATAAAAGTATAGAATTTGCGTTTGGGGAGCACATTCTAAGCAAACTGATTTCTTCAAAATCACTACCCGAATTTTTAATACCTCAGTAAACCTCATCTACTCTTTTTTTTAAATGTTTGCTTTAATTTAGCAACACACATTTTTCGAATACATCTTATGGAGTTATTAGCCTTAAAAAATTCTGTATTTATCAATGGCTTCTAAAAAAATGTCCACAATATGTCTAATAGTGCATACGACACCCTGTTCAATAAAAATAGAACTATTCCATTAAGGGAAATTGCAACTTTGAGATGCAAGAAGTTTTCCAAAAATTGTAAACCTATAGCTTCTTTATATACCTCATCGAATCAGCCATACGTTAAACATATAAATACTTCCATATATGCATGCAAACAGATGATGAAGTCGATGTCCTTTGATGTTGCAACAACGGCAACGATTTCTAAATCACGAATGCATGACATAGGGAAATTTTGTATCCAACAATAAAAAAAAGTATATATTTTTTTTCGATATTTGCCCGATCAAGGATATAAAAAGCATCGTTAGATTTCTCATTTCCTGTTTATAATAAATACACTATATGAAAGTACGTACTTATACGTCTACGTACCTATACCCTTGGAGGACGATATAATGTAGGACGAGTAAAAAGGGATTAAAACTAGTGAAACCTAAAGAAAAATCCTTCCATTTTTTTGGTTAAGAAGCAAATACATCTTTTATAAATTTTCAAGGGAATTCTCTATTTTGTTGTGTGTATACATATAAACTATAGTTATGTTGTTTGTGGGAGGATGATGTTTATATCCTTAAGGTTTGGTATTGATATTCCCGGAAGCGCTATAGGAAATCGCTTCACGAATTGCACTTTCACATATCAAACACAGACGAAGAGGGCTTGTGAAAAGTTATTTGTTTGCCTATGTTTGTATGTGTCTGTGGGTGTATGCCTGCAGTAGGTCCTTACATAGATAACTGTATATCGAAAGGATACATTCTCGAACGAATTTCGTGATGATATTTACGATTGTCGATACATTAAGATACGCACGATTGGTTCTATCTTTTCTTATGCATATTTTTGTTTTCTTTTTTGTTGTTGGAAGATTGTCAAGAAGAGACGACTACAAAATACATGGGAAGCAAGGAAGTGTACTTGGATGGTTTTCTTATCATCTTCATTTTTGCATATTCGTTCTCCCTCAAGATGCATAATGTGTGCAACATTTTCGGTTCTGATAGGAATTTACTTTGTGTTTCTTCATGAAACGACTTCACTATACCTTTTCATAGTTGACATTAAGTTTTGGTAGTGTATTCTTTTTGATCAGAAACATGGTCGAAAACGGCAGTTTTGAAATTTTTGATGGGTCTGCAATTTTTCAAATTGATACTTCGACATTTCACATCGTATCAAGATACTAAATTGTTAAAACTAAAAATTGTTAAAACTAGATTTTTGACTCGAATATCTTGCATACAAATATGTTTGAAAAATATAGTTGTTGACATTTGACATCAAATATTGAAAACAAAAACTGAGTGATTTACTAAAAATTGGTCAGCATCTGTTTTCTACTCAGATATCTTGAAAAAAACCTCAAAACTAATTTTATATTATACAAAATTTTGTTGCTATCTTTCATACACATTTAAAACAATTCATTCGAAATAAAATCATAAAAGTCTTAAATATCTCGAAAGCGAGACAGCTTACAACTTCTAACATACTTATGGAAATTCTTAAAATGACAATTTAACTTAAACTAATATGGATTAGGTGGAGCAACAGTCCCTAGAGAATTCGGGCCTCGTGACTACAACTTTAAGCCTTTCCTGGGTGCAGGTAATGCTGTCTGAGATGGAGGGGACCTACAGTTTTCAGCCGAATATAAGCAACACATTTGAGAAAACAATTTTTATGACAAGACTTACTCTTGAAGGATTCGTTAATTCCTCGCAAAAGACAGTACCGGTGGAAAAAAAACTTTAAATGGCAGGGTTTGAACCGAAGACCACGGGTACCCTTATAATCATTATACTCAGTGCGAGTAATTCGGAAGATAGGATAGGATTTGGAAAGAGATATCAATTCACATTGGTTTTGAATACCTGCACATTGTAATGAGTGGGAAATATTGAGTCTGGTAAAGCACATTTCACATTCGTGTAGTGCGACTAAAAAAAGAATATCTGTACTTTACAGTACGACTGGAATTGAGCTCAACTGATGGACATTTCCTAAAGAACGAGTATTACGGTTAAATTGCTTGAGGGAAGAAATACAACTGTCTATTTCATTAGAGAATTCCTTATGAAAGTAGCGATAAAAAATTATGATGGACATGAAAAATTACGACGGTGCTCGAGAGATGCAAAAGTTTCAGTTAGACAACTCTCTCGCTCTCTTTTAAATTCTGTCCAAGTGACTCAAGTGGGTTTTAGGAGCATCTGCCCAAATATGCGAATTGTACTCAAGTTTTGGACGAATAAAAGCTTCATAAATAATAGGCAGATCAGAAAGGGTTAAAGACTTCTTGCATCGTGCGTCGGAGAAAACCTTAACACTTAGCAGCATTTTTGGCGATGTTAAATATGTGATCACTCCACAACAAATGGTTTGTAAAGCACTTTCCTAAGACTGACAGGAGTTTTCTCGATGCAAATATCACTCATCGATATTGGCATTGGGGGAGGGTTACGCTTTTTCGACAGAAGACAGCATTGAGTTTTCTAACCATTAAATTCTACACGGTTTTTCATTCCCTATTGTAAAATTCTGTCAAGATAAGAATTCAATGAGCTTATCATACGCTGCCGTTGGTAGTCCAGATCCGAAGAACAAGGATGAGAATCTAAAAACGAATATGAAAAGCTTAGGGTACTGTCATCAGCTAATCAATTTAGTGTGTTAGAAGTTCCAGACAAAAGATAATTTATAAAAATAATGAAGAGCGTCGGAGACAAAACGGAACCCTGGGGCACACCAGAGTTTATTTTGTTGATATTAGATTTGAACATGTCCAATACTACTTGAATTGAACGTTCCGAAAGATAATTTCCAACCCAACAAAAAAGAGATTCATCAATACCAAAAGCACACATTTTCGATAAGAGATCTGATGCCGAAGTCTATCAAATGCCTTTAAAATATCAAGTGAAATAATCTTACTTTCTCCAAAACGATATAAAGATGTGTTAAACTGTTCGGTGAGACAAATAATAATATCACCATTCAATCTATCGCTACGAAAATTATACTGCCAGTCATTAAGAAGATTTCGTTCTTCAAGATATTTCTTCAGCTGAAAACTAATCAGCGTTTCCATGGTCTTTTAAAAAAGATACATAAGTGCAATACGACTATAGTTAGATGAAGAGAACGATTTGTTTTTTTAGGGACATGCTAGACAAATGCAGTTTACCATCCACTCAGAAAGAGACTTGTAGAATAGGGCTGACGGAAAGGCTTTAGTTCTTTAGCTCTTTATTAAAAAGGAATAGCATTATACAGTAAGATACAATATCTTCTTTATAGCGTAAGCTTTATATATAAATTCAAATTCGTGTGCTACTTTAGGAGTGATTTAACAAAGCAAAATTTGAGAAATGTTAATTATTTAATGATATACATATGTAATTCAAAAACCGTACTCAAAAATTAACTAAAATGTTATTAAAAAAAAAACAGTTATTTAAAATTAATAGTATTTGAAAAACAAACAAAAGAACATTTAATTTAATTTAATAGGTACAAATTAAAATATATAACATCCATCTTAATTAAGTGTCCCTAGGTATTCTTTAAGCCTTAGTTTGAACATGGCTGAGCAGCTTATTAATCTAACAAAACGGGGAAAGGAATTCCATTGACGGATGGCATTTATGAAAAAATGACGCTCAGATATTAAGAAAGTATATCGTTCGGGTATGAGATCACATGATCTCGTAGACTGTGGAAAACGGATTCTATTGTAAAGGTAGGAGGGTTGATGTGTTTGCATAATATTATGAAGCAGAATTAAAGTCCTAAACTTGAAATGATTTTCTAAAGTGAGGCCACATATTGATTTAGCGAAAGATGAAACATGTTGTCTCCTTTTTAGTCCGTAGATATATCGTGCAATTTAGTTATAGGTGACATTGAGTTTTCGCTTTTGCTCATAACTACAATTCGAAAATAGTTCACAGCCAAACAGCAATGTCGGAATTGGTAATGTTTTTGCGAGAATCATCCTAGTTCTAACTGGTGTTATCTTCTGTGTGACGTAAAGCATTCGGAGACCCCCATATGTTTTACCCAGAATTGATTTTATGTGATTGTCCCAATTAAGCTGCTTGTTAAATATAATTCCAAGATTTGTTGCCGTATCGACTATTTCAATAGGATTTTCATTTAGAGCAATTTTAGAGAAGCCTGATATATCAATAGGCCTACGTGATATTATTAAACATTTTGATTTTTTTGGGTTTAAGCAGAGTCCATTTATTTCTGACCAGTGTAAGATTCGATTGAGATTATCATTTAGTTCGCTTTTTCCATTCTCTACAAGACCTAAAGGACAACTTTTCCCCAATTGGACATCATCTGCATACATATCAATGGAGCAGTTTACAAGACATGAGGGAAGCTCATTAATGTACATAACAAAGAGTAGTGGTCCCTGTGGGACACCCCTGCTTAAAAGCAAGCAGTCAGAAATACAATCAACCCACTGCAACTGCTTGAGATCTACCTTGAAGGTATGAGTTAATCAGCATTTCTGACATTGATGAGAACTTGAACTGCTCTTTAAGTTTTTTGCATAATATACTATAGTTCACAGTATCAAATGCTTTAGAAAAATCTAATAATGTGAGAAAATCAATGTTGTCACTATCTACCGATTGTCTAATATCTTCTACTACATTTATTAGGGCTGTTGTACAGCTATGCCTTGGACGATAGCCAGACTGGTTTAGGCAAAGTAACCGATTTGTATGAAGAAATGTTCGTATCTGTTTATTCATAATTTTTTCAAATACTTTTGATAAGAAGGGTAAAATAGCAATAGGCCTGAATTCATCTTTGTTCTTGGGAACAGGAACAATTTTTGCATATTTCCAAGAAGTAGGAAAAACACCACTCATAAGAATGGTATTAAACAAGTGCGTTATATACCTAAGAACATAAGGAAGAAAAGCCTTTACAAAAACCGGATGTATATTATCGAATCCAACAGAATTTGATTTAATCGATAAAAAACTTTGTAATACATCAGACTCTTCTACTCTTTCAAAATTGAAATCTCTTATTGCCTGTGAACAAAGAATACGAGTATTTCTTAGTTCATTATGAGCGTTGTCCGAGTTTGAATGAATATCAGGTGTTGATATGAAGTTCTTTTTTAGTTCATTACAGTCAATGTTTGTAGTTATGCAGTTTGTTTGCCTTCCAACTCCAATTTCTTTTAGGTTTTTCCAAAGTTTGTGTCGGGCAATAGATGGATCAAGCCGTGGAGCATAAAATCGTTTTTTAGATTCTCTTACGCAGTGGTTTTGCGAACGTTGAAGAACACTTTTCAGCACAATAGCACAATAGCGGGGATACTTTCCGAGCCAGCGGATTTTTGAATGTTATGATCTTTAAGTACTTTAGCAACTGAACGAGTGCGAAAGAAAATTCGTCCCATAGAATTCTCTACGTTTTCGAGTACAGGAGAAGCCATGTAAGTCATTGGCAGCATCGAATTAAGAGCAAACAAATTGGCTTTATTAATCGAGCTTACATAGGGAGTGTCACTGCTGACAGCATTGGAACCAAGGAATCCACGTCACTATATGAGCAGCATAGTGACCAGTTAAAGTTTCTGAAAAATTGATTCAGACCGTCCCAGTTGGGCTTCTTATATTCCCAAAGGTTTTCGTAGAGGTTTCAACTTTAACTGGTTTTTTTGGCATGAGAAATTTGCAGATATGACATAATGGTGCCTAGAAATGTTTACTAAGTTTATTGCTTATTTCCAAATAATTTTTTTTTATAAATAAAAAATCCCACTCATAAACACTGTGCATCTATTTAACTGAACCGCACCGTATTTCTTTTATTCACACGTGTTTCACGTCAAACCAAACAATCAGTCCTTCAGTTTTAAATCTATTTATCTATAACTTGTATTCAGTAAAGACTTCAAAATCATGTTAATTTCATTACTCAGCTAATTACAGAATTTCAAAAGATACTTGTAAATATAAATTTCGCTCCAGGCGTTTGTCGTCTGTGTAGTGAATAGGATATATTTTATTTTTTAATTGAAAATAACATCAAGCGAAAGTAACCAAGATGATCTGGTTTCCAATACCATCACTTATGACTTTAATTAAACTAAAAACTTAAAGATACACATAGTCTCATTAGCAGATAAATTGAGATAAAGTTCTAAACTCACACGAGTGCTTGAAAGAAGTTGAAAAACCAAAAACAAAAACAAGAACAAAAACAACAAAAAGCAAAATAAAAACTCATCATCCTGAATTGTATAATAGAAGAATCCTACCTACCTACCTTCTCACTTACCCCTGTCTTGCAGATGAAGTGTCAGATAGTGAAATACATTTAATTCCATTACTTGTGCACCGAATGTTTTAATTAAGAATTTCCTTTGACACTAATTTGCAGGAAACTCCAGGAAACGCTTTCTGTAGGATTAAAAATCCTCTATACCAAGTAAGAGAGACTTGTACAAAACTATACATCCTTAAAAACATATGTACACAGTTCTATGCACCTAAATATAATCTCATGTTGGTACCTCGTCGTTCATCGTCGTCGTCGTCGTCGTCATCGTCGTCCTTGTCAGAGCCTTGGTGACGGCTGTTGACGATGATGTGAAAGAATTAAAGGATCTTTTTCCATCTTCCTTTTTGGTCTGTCTAAGAGTGTGTTTGCAGTGTGTTTGCTCCTTCGCAGTAGCTAGCTTAGCTACGGTGTTCAATCGGTAAAGTTTGTAATTGAGGATTCACGTGCAGAACAAAAGAAACCTAAATCTATCGAAATGCGAAAAATGACGCGACAAGCAACGACGACGGTGACCGGCTGGCGCGGTGCAGCTACAAAGTAAAGGTGATGTTGATGATAGTTATACTACTTACGACTTACGAGGTGTCTGACACTGCAATGAAACTCGACCAACAACTTCTGATCCTGATTCAACACCTTTTTTATCATTTCGTATGTCCTCTTTGGCTAAAGTTTCTGTTATTGTAGTTGGCTTTTCTTTCCAGGACAAAAAAAAAGACACTGGTCTTGGTGTTGTCATTTTTGAAATTCAATTCCATTACACCTTTTCTCAGGTCAGCTATAGTGTCACAATGCTTCAAAAAAAAAAAACTTACTACAAAGACACTCATTTCATTTACTAGTTAGATGTATTTTTGAAGTTGTTTAGGTCAACTTCCGATTTCAACTTCACACATCCAAAGTGCAGCGTGCAGGTCATCGCAATTTCATTAAGAAAAGTAGTTTCTTGTTTTCTCATCTTTGGATTTTTAAATTGAGTTTTAAAATCTAGAAAATGAAGTCAAAATGTGTTTGAAAATATTTTTAATGAATGTTTTTTTTTCTAGACTTGCAACTCCATTCACTTCAATTTGAGGAATTTCCCTGCTTAGAAAGGATTGTGAAAGCCTCATATGCACTCAAGAAGGACACAGCTCAAAGAAAAGAAATACAAGAAAAGAACCCTGGTTTGACGAAGAATGTCTAAAGTTCGTAAAACATCATTTGCGTGGTTTAGTATTTTCCGTAACTCCACCCAAGGAGTGCAAGCTCTGCTATTCACCTCAATGCTTCGTCGCAGTGCACTTACAACAACATTGGCCACTCCGTAATTCTAAGGTACTTAGAATCAATTAAAAAGCACACAAACTACACCATCCCCCAACTACAATTCGACAGAAACTTCCACATTTCTATACCTACCAGATCTTTTTGGGATGATAGGACATTCTTGGAGGATGAGTCAATTAATTTTTACACAGATGGGTCAAAATCAAAAGCAGGGGTTGGTGGAGGTGTGTACTCTAAAAAATAAATAAAATAAAATAAATTGGGTGGCGCGACAGTCCGTTGAGAACCAAGGCCTAGTGACTTACAACTCTCAACCATTCCTGTGTGCGAGTAATGTTGTCAGGAATGGAGGGGACCTACAGTTTATATGCCGACTCCGAACGGCTAATTTTGAGAAAGCACTTTTTCATGACAATAGTTACTCTTGGAGAATTTGTCAATTCCTCGCAAGAGGCAGTACCCGTGAAAAGACTTTAGATGGCAGAGGCAGGGATCGAACCCAAGACCTCTAGCATGACAGTCCAACGCACTAACCATCATGCCACGGGGAGGTGTGTACTCTGAACGACTGAAATTGAGTCTCTCATTCCGCCTTCCCAATCATTGTAGCGTGTTCCAGGCGGAACTTTTGGCGATAAAAGAAGTATTGTCTTGGCTCAAAGAAAACGTGATATCAACATCTGATATCCGTACTTTCTCTGATAGCTAGGCTGCTATCAAATCTCTGGACTCTGTCTCTACAAACTCTATAACAGTCCATAACTGTCGATCATCTCTAATGGAGATGGCGCAACAGTTTAATATTCACCTTTGCTGGGTGCCGGGCCATAAAGACATTCCAGGTAACTGTAATGCAGATGAACTCGCCAGAAACGGTACAGTACAGTCCATCCTACCACGTTTGGCAAGTACTGGCATACCAATCGCTACTTGTAAACTGTTGCTAATGCAAGACGCTGCGAGGAGGGCAGGCACCAGGTGGAACAACATCTCCACGTGTCAAGCCACAAAAAACATTTGGCCAACACTGGATATAAAACGTTCAAGGTGCTTGCTCTCTCTAAGCAGATTGCATATAAGCTCGATAATAGGTGTCATAACCGGACACTGTCTAATAGGAAAGCAAGCCACGAGACTAGGCGTATTCTCAAATGACTTTTGCAGAAGCTGTATGGACGAGGAAGAGGAAGAAACGGTTCTTCATCTTCTCTGCACATGCCCTGCTCTAGCTCGAAAACGCAAAAATTACCTAGGAGAATTCTTCTTTAAAGATCTAAACGATCTAAATCATATCGGTATAATCAGCCTCTCACGTTTTGTAAGGGACTCAAGCTGGTTCCATTGAGCTTAGGAGGAAGCCTCATAATTCATGTGGTATCACAATGGGCCATTAAGCTGGCCTAAGTGTGTCCGTTTCCATCTTGGACAGCCACTATAGGCCAATAAGAAGTTTAAAGAGCTTTTTAAGACTAATGTGCTGAAAATCAAGCAGTCCGATTATCATCTTATAAAAACTCCGCTGATTTTTGGAATCTGGCTATGAACTGAAAGGAAAACGTTTTAGTATCCACACAAAATTGTCGTCAAATGTAATGCATTCTTATTATCAGGATCTTTTAAATCCTGAAATGACGTCGACAAAGTGGCAATTCGTGGCAACGGGATTCGTAGTCGACTTTTTGGACTATGCATTTAATTCATCTAGCTAGTTACAGGAAAAGCTGGAGACGCTTAAAGATGGAAAAGCAGCCGGTTCGAAGGGACAGAGAGATTTCCTTTTCAAATGAATCCTGCAAGATATTTACAACGATGATGCTTAAGCGTCTTGTTAGTTGGATTGAACTTTCTGAGGGAGTTCCAGGCTGGATTTAGGCCAGGATATTCAGCAATAGATAATGTTTTTATATTCAGGAGCTTTGTAGAGAATTTCTTGAAACAAAGGAAAAAGCTGTATGTATTTTTATCGATTTTAAAGCAGCTTTTAATACAATCTATAGTCTTGGAATATCATTGAAGTTTGGTCGCATTCTTGAGCTCCTATTTTAAAGGTTGATGACAAATGAAAGGCTGAATATATTTCTGAAACTTTTAATACCTTGTACAAAACAACTTAAAACCGATTAAATCATAACCTTGCAGAGAACAACTATTTTAAGGATTCCAATAATGTCCCTGTGATTTCTATGGTGATCAGACTACGTAGTGAACTAATAGACTTAAATTTTATTCGACAGAGACCGGATATACGCCTCAAAAATGCACCATTCTTAGAGAAATCAGAAGGAATTTTTTCAGAAAAGACTTTTCATCGGAAGATCAAGTGATAAGTTTATTGAATGAAATTAATGTTGTCAAACTTTACGAATGTTGCAAAACTGCGCTTAGATATAGAACTGCTAAAGTGAACTAAGATTTCTGACTGTGTTTCTATTCACTGTTTTTTAAATTATTTTTAATGTATCATGAACTTTATACTGTTTAAAAATTATAAATACCTTTCTTAATATTATAAAGTAATAATATTGAGGGCTTTTTACATTCACTGAGTTTTATTGTTAATGAAATTGTAATGTAAATTTTACTTTAATTCGATGAAATTTGTATCTATCGGTGTTTAAAAAGACAACCCACCTGAGAAAAACCGGAAAAAGTTTAAGCAAGCCAGGAATGTCTGTAACGCCTATATCCGAAGGACCAAATTTTTACATGACCAAAAATTACGGCGAAAAATATTGCAATGTCCCAAAGGCAGTAAGAATTTTTGGTCATTTGTAAAAAACATGAGGAATTCTTCCTCGGTTCCTACGCTTGTTGTCAATGACACTCCTTTAGTTAGCTCTATTGATAAAGCCAACTTATTTGCAAGGCAGTTCACCGAAAATTCCACCTTACCAGATAGTGTCATGACTCCCCCAGTTCTTGAACGCGTAAATGATTCTATGGGACCAATCTTTTTTGTACTCGAACTGTGGCGAGAGTTCTTAAAGATCTCAACATTCATAAATCCGCTGGCCCAGATGGTATCCCCGCTATTATTCTGAAGCGGTGTTCTTCCACGCTAGCAAAACCACTGCGTAAGCTTTTCCATCCATCCTATTCTTCTGGACTCGTTCCGAGTAGTTGGGAAACTGCATTTGTTCAGCCAATCCCAAAAAACGGCGAATCTTCTTCTCCCACAAATTACCGACCGATAGCACTAACTTCCCTTTTTTCTAAGGTCATGAAAACACCGATTATTTATCAGTTTAAGAAATATCTTGAGGAACGGAAGCTTCTTAATGACAGGCGCTACGGTTTTCGTAGCAATAGGTCCAGTGGTGATTTCATGGTTCATCTCACAGAACAGTGAAACAAATATTTACTTCGTTTTGGAGAAAGTAAGATCATTGCATCTTGCTCTCTTATCGAAAATGCGTGCTTTCGGTATCAACAAATATCTTTTTCGTTGGATTAGAAACTTTCTTTCGAACCGTTCAATACAAGTTTCTTTGGACGGATTCAAGTCTTAAGTTTATAAAATAAACGCTGGTATGGCCCATTGCTCCGTTTTGTCTCCGACCCTCTTAATCATTTTTATAAATGATCTCTTGTCTGCTACTTCTAATCCAATACATTGTTTCGCTGACGATAGCACTCTTAGCTTTTCATATTCGTTTCCAGACTCACAATCCTCCTCTTAGGACGTGGAACTGCAACGGCAAAATATGATTAGCTCATTAAATTCCAATCTACACAGCATTGTACAATGGGGAATAAAAAATCGTGTGGAATTTAATGCTTCGAAAACGCAATGCTGTCTTGCATCGTTAAAGCGAGATAAACCGTCTTTGCCACTATCTATGAGGGGCACTTGCATCAACGAAACGGAAAATCTTGACATCCTCGGAATGTGCATCAGCAACCACCTTTTGTTTACCGATCACATACGCGATGTTGCCAAAAATGCCGCAAGATGTCTAGGTTTTTTGAGACGTTGCAAAAAATTTGTATCTCCGTCTGATCTGGCTACAAACTACAAAACCTATATACGTCCGAAACTTGAATATAACTCTCATCTCTGGGCTGGTGCTCCAGTAACTTATTTAAACCTCTTGGACAGTATTCAAAAAAGAGCTTTTAAAATCATTGGTGACAATAACATCATCAATCCGTTTACATCACTCGAACATCGACGCAAGGCTTCTTGCCTCACCCTTTTTTACCGTTATTTTAACGGACTATGCTCTAGTGAAACAGCCAGTTGCATTCCTCCCCTTAAACAATTTAACCGTAATAACCGCGCTTCTGGGAATGCCCATTAATTTACCCTTCGGCCGTACTATGAAGTACAGAGATTCTTTTTTTAGCCGTACTACGCGAATGTGGAACGCCTTGGCACGCGCTATCTTTCCCTGTCATTGCAATGTTCAGAAATTTAAAACCAATGTACACCGACACCTCCTATCCAAACCTTCCCTCTTTTCCTAATGCTCACACTGTGTCTTTGGCATATTAAAGGTATTAAAAATAGTTTTAGTGTTTGTTAATTATTTAATGTTTTTAATTTGTTTTATTCTAATCTTTTCAAGCAGAAATTTTGTGTGCATCACTTCTTTGTGAGCCGTTAAGACTTGAATCTATAATACGCTAACAACAGTAAATTGCAAGGCTATGCTTAAAATGTAGAATGGCTTAATCCTTTGTTTTGACACGACTACCACAAATTAAGATGGGATACTTGGCGTAAACGCACTTCTTCATACAGGCATTAGTTTTAAGATCGTAGATTTATGTCAATTGGAAATTATCAGTACAAAAATTTAAAACTGGAAGATATCTTCTTTCAAAAAATTAACTCAAAAAAGACTTGACTGCGATTTCTAAAACTATAATTTTGTATTTATAAAATTTGTCAACATCAGAAAAACAAAAAAAAAACTTTACTCATGAGTAGTTTTATTTTTGGTAACACTGGTTTTGACAACTCACATACGTTTCGTTTCACTATCAAACATCATCAGTTTGGTCTATAATATAACCATAAAGCATCTTATAAGAGAACAACGATTGAAAATAATTGAAATTTAGTATCAAAATGCGAGTAATGTTAAGAAAGTTCATCCCGCTCTTCTTCCATATTATGGTTATTCGACGTTTTAAGCCGGCTTTTGAAGCTATTTTGACTAAAAATCGTACCGAATTTACATTCCTGGTCATAAAACTACCACTTACTACACGCTAACATATAGTGCCGTTAGAAGCTGTTGGGCCTCTAGCACGTTTAAAATGTTTCGAAATAATGTAGGTGGTGAAGAAGCTCTTGAAAAATTGTCCGAAATTATGTTCGGAGCCATTCTATTCTATTCTATTTCAGAGATGAGACGAAACGCAATTTTATTGTGAATGGAGAGTATTGCAAAAGACGGAGGAACATGCCACACATGACGGAGGAACATGCGTAACAATGGACCAATTGAGAGGTGAGTTTGATGAATAGCTAGTTTCACGTTTGGTTTGATTGAAGTGCTGGAAAGAGTATGTCAAAGTTGGGCTAAGACGGTGAACCATTTTAGGAGCAGCCTAAGGCTAGCCGTGGCCAATATTTGCGTGAAATAATCTTATAATATTCAATTATATCGACTTTATTATCTCTTTGTTCGTTTCTCATTTCGAGTTTCGAATAGATCTTAAAAAATCAGTTTCGTATAAATTTTTAGAAGTATTTTAACTTTCTGTAGAACCCGTAGCGTGATGGTTGGTGCGAAGGGCTATATGACACAATGACGCTTCCTTGGCAAATGCCATAATCGCCGAGCAAAGGGGACCAAGTTTCTTATTAGTGACGAAGATTGAGCTTCAGCTCATCTTCAACTCAATAAAAAAAAAAGTCAGTAGGTGTCAATGGTATATCCAACGTTTTACTTAGACATTTACCAGTGGAGGCAATTGACATTTATAGCACGCTCTTCAATAATGCACTGAATAATGAATACTATTCATAAAATAGTCTTTAACAGGGAGCGGTGAATTTTCCGATTCTTTTCAGCATTTAAACCAGTGATCTGATAGGTAGTCTTACAAAGGTAATTTTGTACGTCGACGATCTTATTGCGTACAAAACAGCCCGAAATTTTGAGGTTATTAGAATTCTCTTGCAGCGTGATTTCGACAAGATTAAGCGATATTGCGACGACTGGAAACTGAAAATAAACGTCCAGAAGTCGGAGACAATTCTGTTCCGAACTCCATTGGCTGGGGCCACGAGGGATACGTGCAAGAACTGGCGCAAGATGGTCATCGTTGATCTCCACGGGCAGCCATTAGCGACCAAAAAGTGTAGTGAAGTACCTCTGGTTAAATCAGTATTTATATTTCATATAAATGTTGCTCTTACTGAGCCTTCACTCTGACGAAACGGCTGTTTTACAGCAGTCGGCTTGACCTCAGAGTGAAGGTATTTGCTACATGATGATCGTTTATGGTTGTCCTGTGTGGTTCAATGTTTCCCCTTCCTAGATGGAGAAGTTTCGGGTGTTCGAGCGGCAGTGTTTACGACGCTGTACCGGCTTATATCGAACAGTCGAATCTGCTTACGTGAATAAATATTTCAACGAGGCTTTATACAAATGGGAAATCAAGAGAATTGACAATTTCGTGATAAAACTCGTTCGAGGTCACATTGCAAGAGCTATGTCTTCGACCAACAATTTAATTTTTAGGGCGTTCTATTCGAACGACGAGTTTTTTGAGAGTGCACGCTTGAGTGACTTCACCAAAGGCATTCCTCTTTTAAGATAGATGCGGTCTGATACAGAATAGACTGGCAGTTCTGCTAATCTACCACGTTAGACGACGAACCGTGGATAGGCGACTCTTGTACAATCGGGAGGTCATGGCACGAGGCGGAGCAGAGCTTCTTCGGTTCAGTAGGGCTGTGGCTGAACGGGACCGAACTGATGGGGTGAAGCAGGAGAACCAGTTTAGGTGGCTCAATCGACACTGTATAGTGGGTACTCGGGATGGGGTTTTAGACCTTGGCCGACTTACATACCTGTTTTATAGTTTTAGGGTTTAGTTTTAAGTAAAAAATACAAAAAAAAACTAAATTATAAGAAAATAAAATTAAAAAGGACAACAAATTATAAAAAAATAAAAAATATTTGATAGTTAGAATTACTGCTGTGGTAGTTCTAGTTTTAATTGGTATATAGGTAGAATATGTAGTTTAAGTAAGTTTAAGTTTTATTTGAAGTAAAAATTTAAAAAGATATTGAAATTAGTTGTTTTTTATTTTCTAATAAATAAAATATAAATAAAATGAATTACGTTAACATAGATCTCAGGGCCCAAAGGTATAAGAATTAAGTATTATTGTTTTACTCAGATTGTCCGTATGGGACCAGTAAGTTAGTTGTAAGTTATGGTTAATTAGGCTAGTTTTATGAATTGTTGCTTTAAGATAGTTTTAAGAATGAATGAATACAAAAGAATTTAAAAAAGTGCAAAGGGCTGCCACACCATTGGTTTTAGGTTCAATCCCTGCCTGTAGCATCTAAACAAAAAAAAAGAGGCTGGGATGCGACCCACACTGATAACTTCCCATCCCGTCTGTCGATTTGTCTTGCTTAAAAGTTTGTCTATAGGTACTAGTATCAATTTTACCAAATTTGCGTACTATTTTTTATAGATTTTATTTTTTATGAAAAACGGACTGTTGGATTTTTATATAAAAATCACTGAATATCGAAAAATATATTTTTAATTTTTGAAAAGCTATTTGAGTCGAAAGTGAATTTTTACCAAGTTTTAGTATTGTTTTTTTTTTAGAGTTTTATTTTTTGTAAAAAAAACCGTCAATTCGATTTTCTTCAAAATTCTATCGAATGTTGAAAGCAATATTTTCTTATATAAGAAAAAATTAGTTTAAAGCTAATATTTTATAGTTTTGAAAAGATATTTGAGTCGAAAATCAATTTTTACCAACTTTTGTTACATTTTTTCTTAGGTATTTAATTTTTTGTACAGAAACTATTAATTCGATTTTTTTCAAAATTTTACTAAATGTTAACAATATTTTTTGAAAGATAAAAGTAGTTAAGAGCCAATATTTACAATTTTTTAAAAGATATTTGAGTCGAAAATCAATTTTTACCAA
The DNA here is from genome assembly GCF_945859685.1 of Eupeodes corollae. Taxonomy (NCBI): domain Eukaryota; kingdom Metazoa; phylum Arthropoda; class Insecta; order Diptera; family Syrphidae; genus Eupeodes; species Eupeodes corollae. The sequence continues at coordinate 122,067,664 of NC_079148.1, forward strand.
CTTTTATAAATTTTTTTTAAGGTTTTTATTTTTTGTAAAAAAAACTGTCAATTCGATTTTTCTAAACATCTTTCAGAATGCTTAAAACAATATTTCTTATAAGATAAAATAAGTTTGAAGTCTAACTTTCAAGTTTTTGAAAAGATATTTGAATCCATACTCAATTTTTACCAACTTTTGTTAATTTTTTATAAAAAAAACTGTCAATTCGATTTTGTTCAAAATTTTACTGAATGTTGACAACAATATTTTTTAACAGATAAAAGTAAATTAAAGCCAATATCTCAAAGTTTTGAAAAGATATTTGAGTCAAAAATCGATTTTTACCAACTTTTATTCATTTTTTTTTTAGGTTAATATTTTTAAAAAAAAAACTGTCAATTCGATTTTCCTCAAAATTTTACTGAATGTTGAAAACAATATTTCTTATAAGTTAAAATAAGCTTGAAGCCTAAATTTCAAGTTTTTGAAAAGATATTTGAATCGATATTTAATTTTTACGAACTTTGAGTAATGTTTTTTTTAGATTTTTATTTTTTATAAAAAAAACTGTCAATTCGATTTTTCTTAAAGTTTATCAGATTTCAAAAACATTATTCTCCGTTGCTAAAAATTGTTTTGGATATGAAATCATATGTTAGTCGTTAAATTTAGGAGGTGACAAATTTTTTTTTTCAGTTTTTCTGATTTAGAAAAAAAAACCGTTAGATAGATGTTTTTCAAAAAATATACTTCTTTGAGATCACGTTACAGTTTATTATATAAAGTTTAAATCATGTCTCTAGCGTTTTTGGTTCGTAAGATATTTAGGGTTAACCAAAATGTTCACCTTTTTTTTAAACTGCTATGGTAAAAAAACCACCCACGCAATTTTCTTGAGAGCCTTTTCTGCATCTTTCTGCCTTATTATCTGTATAAAAAAATTTATTTGAAGTCGATATCTCTTCTGGTTCTTGAGCTATGGACGACGAAAAAAACGTCGCGAACGTACGGACGTACGGACGTACAGACGTACGGACGTACGAACGTACGTACACACGCACGCACAGACTTCTTTCTAAAAATCTTTTATTTCGACTATAGGGACCTTGAAACGTCGAGAAATGTCAAAATTTTCAATTTGACAAATCGGACCCATTACAATAACTTCCTATGGGAAGTTAAAAAGTTTTTTCAAACTGTACTGCGTGTATTGAAAAGTGCTTTCTCAATTTATCTGTTCGTATTCGGCTTAAACTTATTGGGCCTCTACATCCCTGAAAACATTACTCGTACACAGAAATGTTTGAGACGTTAGTTCTCAACGAACTTTTGCAACACCTTATTTATTTTTTTTTATTTAATTTCTAGAGTTTCTTAATAAAATACTGCTTATTCTATTGAGTTCAAAAAGTTGCATTTAGTTTTAATAATTAAATAAATATAAATACATACTTAAGTTGACAATTGTATTATCTTTTTATCTTACCTGAAAATAAAAGAAGGAAAATGTTGTATAAAAACAATTTGTAAAAGTTTAAAGAAAAATAATAAGTATTAAAATATAAAAACACGTTAAAATTTTCACATTTAAAAGACTTAAATATCTTTACTTTTTAAGATTCTTTATTACTTTGTATACATGCAGACGTGTACAAATTGTAAGAAACTGTGAATTTAAAAAATTGCCCGTGTTTTCTAAATAGTCAACAAAAATTATTCAATATAGGAAAATTCAACTCAAGTCACCAAGTATTTTTTTAATCGAAATCCATACCACATAAAACACAAATTCTATATCTAAGTTAATTCTCATTAAAAACGAAAATATCAAATCCTGAACCAAATCATAAAGTCTAAGTAAATTACTTATCACGTCAGTCTACACAGCATCAGCAAAACTGAAAAAGAACAACGTTGGTACATATTCCAGCCATAATCCTCTCAGATTTCAATTAAATATTGTCTCCTAAGGAATTACGTGCGTCTGAAAGTTTTTTTCATTTCTTGTTTTTCCAACCTCGGTTTCTCCATACTTCTGCCGCGCCTTTGTTCCTATTGATTTACCATAGGCAGGTATATTTTCTTTTTCAAGATTTTGAAAGTTTTTTGTGTTAATTTATTTGTCTGCAGAAGAGTATATTAGGTAGGTTCTCGGTCTATATAGAAGATGAAATAAGACTAACTAAAAACCTGCACGTACACAATCTGCCACCATTTTAAGTTATCACAAAATAATATTCTTTTGAAAAAAGTTATAGGTTCGTTTTCATTTTCGTTAAAGTAAAAAATGTAAAAAATTAGCCAGTTTTGTATATTTTTTGAATGAACTACTTAATTGTTTTTATCCAAGGATTAAGATAACAATTATAAAACAAACTTCAAACTCTATTAATAAACATAAATCAGACATGAATTATCTTTATTAATTGTGATTTCTTATGTGATATTTAAACAATTTGAAAGTAACAAACTCTGAGAATATATTTTCTTGTAGGGCACGATATGAATAGTTTTCTTTTGAACTTATTAAATTCATAAGCATACCTAACAAGCCAAATCAAAGTAAATATAAATTTCAATTTAAGTCTCAAAATCTGAACAAAAAAAAACAATATTAAATCTCAAAACCCTGAGGCTGATGGGAAACCAAAATCATATAGAATGCAAATCTTTTCTTCATCCGAATTTTGTGTTTGGGCAATAAAAAAGTCTCAAGTTCGTAATTTTAATAATAAAACCATTTCACACTTATCTTGGAGAGACTAAAACAAAAAATAATAATAATAATAAAAATGCTCCCATCTATTGAACACGGGGCAGAAAACATAGGTCAGGGACGGATTTTCAGATTAAATAAAAACCCGCAAAAGTGCAAAGGAATTCAAAGGTTTTATTTTAGTCTTATCTTCTAAATGGCGTTATTAAATATTGTTTAGTACGAACACTAAGCTTCATTAAAAAGCATATGCTCAAAGTGAATATTCCGAAAACAACACTGAAACAATATAAATCTACATGAGTATAAAACATTTTTAAAGAAGAAAACATTTTCCTAAGCATGTTCTGAAAAGTGATATTTTGAGAAGTTGCCTTTACCACATTTAAGCACATTATTTAGCTTTCTTTCAAATCTAAGAAAAGGAAAAAATAAAGTACTTATTGTATTATTGGCTAATTAACTAAATTTTTCTTTGGGGCCTATTCCAACCACAGAACAAAATCCATCATCGTCTTCAATCACAATAAGTCAAGATCAAAACCTACGGAGGCTTGGCTTCACAATGGCGTCCTTGTTGTTGACTCATTTTATTTTATTTCCATTTTTATGACTTTGAAAAATCTTTTTATGCGAAAACAAGAACCAGCAAACGAGACACCTACCTAACCCATCTCCTTTATGTCGGCTAAATCTGCAATTTTTATCCTGAATTCATTCACCTGCGGCTTTTTTGTATAATGCCCTTATATTCTTAGAATGTGCGTCAAACAAAATGCCACAGGCCCACCCATCTCATAATATTTGATGCCATATTGCGCACTTGATTTTGATAACACTCGAGCTTTTTTTACCTACATATATGTATGCATATACATTTATTTGATATCATAGTAGGATAATCCAATGATTACTTTTATTATTTTATCATATCCTCACCTCGTCCATAATTGAGGCAGATTATTATAAGGATTTGAGAGTGTGGTTTGTGCTGAAGTATTGGATCATTATTATGCTCTGTGTCCTTTTGCCAGACACAAATTGACTTTCTTAACATTATTATATTTACTGTTTTTCTATTTAAACTCGGTTTCATATTGAGATTCAGAAAAATAATCCTGGAAATAGGTTGAAGAAACTAATATAAGGCCAAAAAAATACAGACTAGCCTTACTACTAGTCTTGACTCTGTTTCTCCAGCTAGAGAGTGGTGGAAGATTGCTAAGCAAATAGAGTGATGGAAAAAATAATAGAAACATGGAGTCTTCTTCGTTTTCGATGCATAATATTTATTAAGCAGGATCACGGAATGATACCATAGGAATTTAAGGAAGCTCTAATTTTTCCCATCCACAAAAAAGGTTTTACAATGGACCCTGCAATCTATTGAGGAATTTCTTCCTTGAATGCATTATACAAAATATTTACTGTGGTTTTGCACAGTTGACTTAGAACGTGGATTGACTCATACAAGCTATTGAAGGAATTTCAAGCTGGATTTAGACAAGGATATTCCACGGTAGACAACATTTTCGCTATACGTAGTATCGCTGAAACAAGAAACTATATGTTTTTTTCGTTGATTTTAAGGCAGCTTTCGACAAAATAGACCGAAATGCTTTGATGTATAAGTTGTATAGAATGGAAAAGTCATATAAGTTGAAGATTATGTCTAGAGAAGTTGAAGATTATGATTTTTCGGAAAGTTGGAGGAAGAGTATGTGGACATGAGCGGTGGACATTACACAATGAGAGAATCGAAGTCGTTAACGAACACAAATATTTTCTTACTTACTTACTTAAGGTGGTGCTACAGTCCTGTGGAAACCAGGGCCTCACCAAACAAACTTCTCCATCTAGCTCGGTTGGCTGAGGTCACCTTCCACTTGTGCGCTCCACCTGATCCGAGGTCTTCCTCTACTGCCCTGTCCTGTGGGTGCTGATTCGAAGACTTTCCGGGCTGGAGCATTGGTTTCCATGCGCTCTACGTGACCCAGCCATCTTAGTCGTTGGACTTTTACTCTTCTGTCCAAGTCTACGTCGCTGTACAGTCCGTACAGTTCGTTGTTCCATCTTCTCCTCCACTCCCCTTCGATGCATACGGGACCGTAGATCACACGAATAACTTTTCTCTTGAAGCGACCCAAGGTGCTTTCATCCGCTTTTGTCATGGTCCATGCTTCTGCACCATATAGCAGGACGGGGATGATAAGGGTCTTATATAGCAACACTTTGGTCCCTCGATAGAGGACTTTACCACTCAATTGCTTTCTTAGTCCAAAGAAACAAAGGTTAGCTAGAATTTTTCTGCGTTTAAACTCAGCGCTGGTGTTGTTTTCTGCGTTTACAGCGGAGACAAATTCCTTGACTATCTCAAAGTTACGTCTGTCGATTGTGACGTTGACCAAAACGTCGGTGTTGTATGTCCTTTCTAGACGACAGCATGTACTTTGTTTTGCCCTCATTAACCGTTAAACCCATTTTTGCCGCCTCTGCCTCAATACTCACAAAAGCCCCATTGACATCACGCTGAGTTCTTCCGATTATGTCAATGTCATCAGCATATGCCAGTAATTGGACAGACTTTTGAAAGATAGTGCCTCTAGTGTTGACGTGTGAGCTCTGCACTATTCTTTCAAGCACGATGTTAAAAAAAATCGTATGACAGCGCATCACCTTGTCTAAAGCTTTTTTTGACATCAAAAGGTTCTGTTAAGTTGTTTCCAACCTTTATGGAGCAGCGTGAATTCTCCATAGTTATCCTGCACAAACGGACGAGTTTGGCAGGGATGCCAAAACAAGACATGGCTCTATACAGCTCGTCCCTGTAGATGCTGTCATATGCGGCCTTGAAATCGATGAAAAGATGGTGGGTGTCGATTTGGTGTTCTTGGGTTTTTTCCAGGATCTGCAGTAATATGAATATTTGATCAACTGTGACCTTTCCTGCTCTAAAACCACACTAAAAAGGATCTATCAGGTTGTTGACGATGGGCTTTAGACGTTCACATATTACGGCAGAGAAGAATTTATAGGCGATGTTAAATAGACTTAATCCTCTATGGTTGGTGCAGTTTAGAGGGTCTCCTTTTTTCAGGATTAGGCAAACAATACTGAGGTTCCATTCATTGGACATGCTTTCTTTCGACCATATCTTACAGATAAGTTAGTGCATGCTCCTAACCAGCTTATCTCCAGCTGCTTTAAAGAGCTCGGCATTCAAGCCATCTGCTCCAGCGGCTTTATTAGACTTCAACGTAGATATCTTCTTTATTTCGTCTAAGTCGGGAGGACAGGATTGTTGGCTTTCGTCGTCTATATTGAATGGATCATCCTGCCTGACAGCCGAATTCAGTTCTTCGTCGCCGTTATACAACCTGTGAATTTCGTTTCACCTGTTCATAAAACTTTTGAACCTCATTCCTCCTTTTATACCTCTCAACATCTTCGACCACACGAATCTCATGCCCTCTCTTTTTCCTTCTGAGAAGTCGGCGTTCCTCTCGCCTCTTCTGCTCATAGAGCTCACGAGCAGCTCTCGTCCTTTTATGCAGCGTCGGCCGCTTTGCGGGCCTGTTGTTTGGCTGCATTTGCCTACCGACATTCCTCATCAAACCAGGGGTTCCTTGTTGGTGGCTGTTTGAAACCCAGAACATCAGAGGCGACTTCTCTTATTGCATCTTGGCAATGTTGCCACTGGTTTTCGATATATTGTGTTGGCGGCATAGATCTTCGAGAAAGGTTACTTGTAACTCGGTCGGAAAAGGATTTGGCGATCTCTGGCGATTGTTGCCGTTCGACGTTGTATCTTCTCCCAGCACCTCCCTGTTTTGCTTAGGTCTGGAAATCCGAAGTGCTACCTTGGCTACAACAAGGTAGTGGTCCGAGTCGATGTTAGCTCCTCGGATCGCAATATGGTGAATCTGGTTGACGGTAGATTGATCTGGAGAAGTCCAAGTTCCTTTGTGGATGTTGAGGTGTGGAAAATGCGTACTGGCTACCATTACGTTTCGCCCCGCAGCAAAATCTATGAGCCTGAATCCATTGTCGGAAGTGTTGTCGTGCAGGCTGTTCTTCCCGATTATTCCACCAAAGATGTCTTCCCTTCCTAGCTTGGCATTAAAATCGCCCAGGACTATTTTAATATCGTAGCTAGGGCACTGCTCATATGTTTTGTCTAAGAGCTCGAAGAACATATCTTTGGTGTTGTCGTCTTTCTCTTCTGTGGGGGCGTGCGCGCATATCAGGCTAATGTTGCCGAATTTAGCCTTGATGCGTATGGTCATGACTCGCTCATTGATGCACCTATAGCTCAAGACTTCTTGCCTAAGTCTGGCTCCGATGACGAATCCGCATCCAAATAAGCGCTGTTGGTTTTCGTGGTAGTTTTTCATCTCTTTTTTGCTGGCGGTGATGTCTGCTTTATAGCGGTCTAGGGCTTCCGCTTATTTTCTGTTAAGGGACCTTACATTCCACGTGCACATCAAAAGTTCGTTGTTCTAAATTGGTTTTCGTTGGTTGTCAACAGTAAATCCGTATCCTAGGCTTGTTGGTGCTTCGCAACTATGAAAGCTTTTACGTGGCCAGGAAGTCACGCACAACCTCCAACCTGGAGGGCCAGATCCTAAGTATAACTCTAAGTATGGGGAGCCAGATAAAACCGATCCTTACAGGCCTGGGCTCCGAATAAGTCGAAGAAGCCCTATAAGGTGTTCACTAAGTAGTTCAACCTTACTGGAACTGTAGACGCCACCGTCTCGGGAATTCGTCCGCTGTCGTCTGGATAAGGAGAGGTGCTTTAGTAGAAACATCTCTCCCCCGCTCTCTCGTTTGCTGCTCCCAACAACTTTCCACTGGGATTGGAACACAATCTCCAGTTGAGGTACTAGGCACCCGATGTTCGCTACGTGGAGGTGAGAGAAGGAGTTGATAGACAGAGTTTGGTTTTAAGAAAAACCTGTGGAAGCTTGTGTCCTCTTGCACATGTCTACCATTTGAACATTTCATTTTCTCTAAAACTCTTTTTTAAAGATCTATTGTTAAATCTGAACATCTTGAATTTTGGTATTTTTAATCAAACTTGATATAAAGCTTCAAAATCTAGACACTAAAAAGTTATCAAAAATGTGGGTCTTCTTATAAAGTTTGATTTTTTGTTCAAAAAGATTACAATTTTTAATATTTCTTGCAACTAAATAATCAGTATTTAATGTTTTTATCTTTGATTTTGTTTCACCAAATTAACAGCCAAATATTTAAAATAGTACCAATCCTGAGTTTATCTGAGAGAAAATATCTGATTGATCTAATCACAGTAAATTTAGTTCAAGTAAAATCACTTCTTCCATCCCGAAGCAAATTAAAAAAAAAAACTGTATTATAGTTTTGATTTAAACTTAATCAAGAAAAAGAAGAAGAAGACGATGTTTGAATCAGAAGAAGTGTAAACAATCAATATCTGTGTAATTGCTCATCTTTCTGGTTTCAAATGAAATTTAACACCCGAAGGTAAGAAAACTTTCAAAGAATAATAATACACACAAGCAAACAAACTTACACACACAAATATACACACACCAAGCCCTGTTAACGTTAAGGTTATGAATACAAAATTCATATCTAACAGAGTTCATAAACAGAAAATGAATATTATGCCAAAGGCATCAGACATTAACCAAAAAAGGCTACATAAACTTTTGGCTTTAATATACAATTTCCTTAAACCTTGCGTGCAAATATACCCCCAAAAGCCTTCACCTCTTCCCATTCCGCCTCTACCTAACTCAATTCAATATAATATTCCATCTCATCCCGCCAAATTCCACCCTTACCAAGGTTGCCTCCCAGAAATTTAACATTTCAAAGTGCTTTGGCTGGCTGTGCGATGTTAAGTTGAAACACTTGGTTCTGTGGAAATGATTGTAACGTTTTTGATGATTTGGTGCGCGCAATGATTTTGCTGAAAAGAAATATTATTTTCATTCAACTTTATCCGTTTTATGTTTCACTACTCAACTGAAAGTTTTTGATTTTACGTTATCCGTTTCCACACCACCACCATCACCCCCCACCCCCAACCCACCCCACCATCATCGCCCACATATTATATTTTTGAAAGAAAAGGGAATGGTGGTTATTTGATTTCAGGATAACAGAGTTTTGTTGTACGCCATTTTACAATGAAAGCCACAATTTCCGGAGTAAAAAAAAAAAAAAAAACAGTGCCACTCTCAGTGTGCACCCTGTCACGGTGTGATGGGATCAGACGGAGGACGGTATCGGAAGGGGTGTAGTATTAGAGCCAATATGTTTAGTGTGGTGGCTTTTAAAAAAATCTCATCATCACTTGAAGGGTTGGTTGTAAGGACTTAAACTACATCAAGCCTTTCTTTTTCGCCCCTAAGTTGTCTGCTGATGAATGTTGAATATGAAGGAAATCAAAATATGGAAATGGAAATGAAGAAAGAAGAAGATTTAAGCAATGTGAACAGCTGCTGTGAAAAGTGTGCCATAAAATTTTAAATCACACGAAATAATTTATTCATTTAAAGCTTTTTTTTTCAACACTTTTGTTGTTGTTTTTGATTTTCTTTGGGAAAAACGAAACAAAAAGAAAAAATCATAACCAAATGGTAGAAGTTTTTCCATTTAAAGACACATTACAAGGTGCGAACAGCCCGTTAAACATTTTAGGTGCAGTATGGTATGAAAACAATTTTATTCCAACCCGTTTTATACTACAGGTATCTTGTAGATATATCTTTTGTAGGACTTATTTTATAAAAGAAAATCCAATTCCAGTAACAAGAGTGTTAATGGTTATAGAGGGCAACAATTTTAAGCAATTTATACGTTGAGTCGCCTTGCTCCTTCCTAATGCGTGTGATTTATCATTTTGTTAAACAACAACGTAACACCGTGTTGTTGGAATTGTAAAAGAGTGAGAGAGCGCAAGAGATATCTCCTATATATGTATAAACATTTTGTTAAAGCTATCCATCCCATAAAACAGACAACGCAACCTTCTATTACCTGCCTTAAAAGAACAAAAAAAAAAAAAAAAACAAGCGCCATACACATCACAGGAACAGGATACAGGAATAACTTTTTGAAGGAAAATGCGTCATTAATATAATGTTCCGTTTTGTGAAGCTTCTTTCGGATGTTGCAAAACATAAAAGGTCCACAAGCTTAAGTTGAACATTATAGGAGATCATCTTGCCAAAACATTTGTTCCACTTTTTCATTTTTTCTCATGTTAAATGTTTAGCGTGCGGGAGTTACTCAAAATCCTATACTCCCTCGAATAGTGTACCTTTCCTTAACTGGCGCCCGGGTGAAAAATACGAAACTGCGATAAAGGTGATGGTGATGACGATGGTGGCAGTGGCAGTGGCATTGGGGAAAGTGGTAGGAGATGAAAAGTTATTTATTTGAAATGATGGAACGTGAACTTCCTTTTTTCGCTTCATAAGGGAGCACAAGCTACCTGAGTTTTTAGAAGGCTCTATTTGTAAGGTATACCTGCGCAACGTAGTTTCACATGCATGTAGGTTATATCTCTACAAAATGTATACCAATTGCTATTGGTATATGAAAAGAAAGACTGACATGCATGATGGTAGGTACTGTTATATTGCTACTGATGCTATACTATATGTAGCTGTAGACCAATGTCGCCATTTTTTGCGACATTGATATATGAAGCTGACATTTTGTTGGCATGGAAGTGGAATTTTAGTATTTTTGTGTTAGGCACTTATTTCATTTGTTTTAAAAATGAGAAGATCTATGGCGTATACATTTTATTCGAGTAGGTAGGAATAACAAAACATACAAATCTACAAAAAAGGTGTAGAGTTATGAGGACATCAACAAAAACGACTTAAATTATATTTAACGAACAATTATCAAAATCATTAAGAAAGTTTGTTTGTTGTGTGGTTTTGTTGAGAGAGAGAAGAGAAGACGAACATATGCAGGTACATAAGTGTTGGTGTCTTTGGAGCTTTGATTTGTAACTCATGTACCGCTATGTCAATGTCAATCTGCAACAATAACAAACAAAGTTTCACTTGTGGTATGTATTGTAAACTTTTTTGTTTTACCAGTTGTCAACAGTTTTGTTATATTGATTAACGGCTTTTCAAGCCAAAAAGTTTATTATTTGAATGTCAATAAGTTTATTTTATAAGTTTTTGGACTTTGTAATACCTTGATAACGTGGATCTACCTATGGTGTTATTTGTGTTTTGATTAAATTGAAAAAAAGATCACATTTTTAATGCGTAGCACGTATCGTATTAAAATGAAAGTTGACATCTTATTGTAATATCATTAACTTCCGATAGGATTTTTTTTTGCATTTCTTGACGTTTCAAGGTCTCGGAGTCAAAATAAAAGAGTTTTTTTACGTTCGTACGTCGCGTCGGTACTTTTGCAAAGCTTTTTTAGCTGTCCATAGCTCAAGAAGCAATAGAAATATCGGCTTCAAATACATTTTGTTATACAGACAATAATGCGAAAAGATGCACAAAGGACATTCAAAAAAGTTGCGTTGGCGGTTTTCTTACCATAGCAATTTAAAAAATGTTGAAATGGTAGACATGTGCATTTAAGAGGACACAAGCGTCCACAGGTTTTTCTCATAACCCACCTCTGTCTATCAACTCCTACTCTCAAATGCCCGTGGTGAACATCGGGTGCCTAGAACCTCAACTGGAGATTGGGTTTTAACCCCAGTGGAAAGTTGTTGGAGGCAGCAAACGAGAGAGGGGTGAGAGGTGTTTCCACTAAGGCACCTCTACTTATAAAGACGGCAGAGGACGAATTCTCGAGATGACCTCCAAGTTGGGGGTTGTGCCGTATGGATGACATCCTGGCCACGTAAAAAATGACTTTAGTTGCGAAGCACCACCACAAGCCTCGGATACGGACGGATTCACTGTTGAGAACCCACGCAAACGAAATAAGGACAACGAACTTCCAATATGTACGTGGAATGTTAGGTCCCTTAACAGGCCACGTGCAGCCGAACAATTAGCGAAAGCCCTAAACTGCTGCAAGGCAGATATTATCGCCATTCAAGAAGTGCGATGGGATGGATCGGGCAAACGCAAACTAAAAGACTGTGATGTATACTACGGCGACTGATACCGAGAACAAAGACAGCGTCTATTGGGTGTAGATTTGTTGTTGTAACAAGACTCAAGCAAAAAGTCTTGAGTTTGAACAGTGTAAACGAGAGCACCACGACAATCCGCATTAAGGCTAAATTCGCCAACATAAGCCTAATATGCCTGAATGTTCCAACAGAGAAGAAAGATGAAGACACCAAAGCCATATTCTTCGAGCTCTCGGACAAGACTTATGAGCAGTGCCCTGGCTATGAGATTAAAATTGTCTTAGGAGATTTTAATGCCAAGCTAGGAAGAGAAGACATCTTTGGTGGCATAATCGGGAGATACAGTTTGCACGACACCACCTCCGACAACGGATTTAGGCTGATCAATTTCTCTGCGGGGCGAGACGTTCTGGTAGCTAGTACGGAGTTCACTCATCTCAATATCCACAAGTGGACATGGAAATCTCCTGATCAATCAACCGTCAACCAGAATGACCACATTGCGATCGACGCACGACACTTCTCCAGTATCCAGGATATCCGAACATTCCGAGAGGCCAACATTGACTCGGACCACTACCTCGTTGTAGCCAAGGTACGGCTACGGATATTCCGCTCCAAGCCAAAACAAGGAAGTACTGTGAGAAGATTCGACGTTCGACGGCTACAATCGCAAGAGACTGCCATGTCCTTTTGCGATTGAGTCTCTAATAACCTCTTAAGGAGTCATATGCTGCCTGCACTACGCATTAAAAACCAGTGGCAACATTGCCTTGCAGCCATCAGAGATGCCGCCTCTGAAGTACTAGGTTCCACACGGCCACCACAGCGGAACCCCTGGTTTAACGACGAATGACGGCAAGCGCACGCAGCGAAACAAGAGGCATACAAAATGGCGCTGCAAAAAAGGACTAGAGCTGCCAAGAACCGAAACCTGTAAAGACGATCAGGGGAACGTCGAAGTAGAACCACAGTCGATGCTGAGAATATGGAAAGATCAGTTCTCCAAATTATGTAACGACGATGGAGAATGCACGCTGCTTTATCAAGGTCGGAAAAGATTTCACCGATTCATTTGATGTCAAAAAGGTTTAAGACATGCGACTTCTTTAACATCGTTCTGGAAAGAATTGTGCAAAACTCAACCGTCAACACTAGAGGCACAATCTTACAAAGGTCCATCCAATAACTCGGATACGCAGATGATATTGACATAATTGGAAGATCAAAGCGTGATGTCAGTGGTGCGTTTTTAAGCATTGCGACAGAAGCGAAGAAGATGGGTTTAGTGGTCAATGAGGGCAAGACCAAGTATATGCTGCCATCAAAAAAGGACATTGAACAACAACGTCTTGGACAAAACGTAACCATGGACAGCTATAACTTTGAGGTAGTTAAGGACTTTGTCTACCTTGGCACCTCTGTTAACACAGACAACGACACCAGCGCTGAAATCAAACGAAGAATAACTCTTGCAAAACGCTGCTTCTTTGGTTTAGAATTCAATTAAGAAGTAAAGTCCTCTCTCGAGCATCAAAAATCACCATCTATAAGAAACTCATCATCCCGGTTCTCGATGCTTCGAGTGAAAAATTCTTCGGGTGATTTTTGGTCCCGTACGCATAGATGGAGAATGGAGGAGAAGATATAATAACGGGCTATGCAGTTACACTGACCTAGTTAGCAGAATTAAAGTCCAACGGGTTAGATGGCTAGGTCATGTAGAGCGAATGGACATCAACGCTCCAGCCCGGAAGGTCTTCGAATCCAATCCCGAGGGACAACGCAGTAGAGAAAGACCGCGACTCAGGTGTATTGGGTTATGACCTCAACCAACTTGTCGTGCAAAACTAGACACAGCTAGCTAGGGACCGAGCTGGCTGGAGACGCATGTTGGTTGAGGCCCAGGTATGCCCCGGACTGTAAACCTCTTATTGAAGCCCAAATTTTTGATAGTTGGCTCAACAAAAAATTTTGCAACCATTGCTAATACTTTAACTTGGACTTCACTACTTCAAAATGAAGAACTGAGTACTTCATCACACTTACCAAATATCGTGTGTTTGTACATAAACATTAACAGTCATTAACATTTTTTGAAGTGATTACTAAATACTTCAAAGTTCCCTTCTCAAGTACTGTAGGTATTATTAAAGAAGAACACCAGTATTTTAAGTTTTATTAAGTATTCAAATTTTCTTGTTTCTTTCTATTTTCTAAGAACTCAAAAAAAACACTCATTTTCAATATAACATACCATAAGTCCAAAGACACAAAAGGTATTGTTGTTGCAGGTCTAGGTATCTACCCGTTTGTAAAATCATTTCCCAAGGGGCAAACTGATTTATCTACAAAAGAATATACCAACCATAACCCTGCAACAAGTAGAGCATAACAACAATTCAATCATATTTCTCTTATTCTTACTTATTTTTTTTTAAATCATCAGCTTGGAAAAAAAGCACACAAATATTTTCTAAAATGTGTTTTTAAAATAAATCTAAGGCTACACCAAAAGAAAACACATAAACAAAAAGTAGCAAAAATCTTTTTTAAAAAAATAGCAATTTGTCATAAATTTTATTCAGGCATAAAATTGTTCTACTTGCCTGCGAGCTGCTGAGGCTAAGGCTGAGGCTGATGCTGACTGCTGCGTGCAAACACCCAAAATATCTTCTCCTCCTTATAAAACGCTCATATCCCAAGGATCAACTTGGCATATCCCTGTTCTTGTTTCTAGGCAGACTGTTACGTTTTTTTTAAGGATTTATTTTCAATCTTTTGTTTTTTTTCGCATATTTATTTGTCAAAATATTTTTTTTTTTCTAAATATTTTAGAGAAAAAAGAAATACCCCACTGTGTGAAGGTATAGCTGGCTGAACGAGTATATGGAGAACAGCAACAGTCTTTTTTTATTTTTGTTTCGGATTTTGCTTATACAAACAAAGCTCATTAATTCCAGGACAAAGTTATCCATCCATAAGATGAATATGATGTTGGCTATAAGTCATCTGGCATTGAACCTTGTAACAAAAATATCTGTATACCATAAACCTGCTTCCCAAATTCTCGTATAGAAATTGAATAAGTTAAGAAATATATATGCAAGACACAATTTAGTTGTGGGCGGATGTAGTAAAATTTAAAACGGCACAAAGAGAAAATAAGTAAATTATGGAAAATCTAAGCCGGAAAATTGAAAAATCCTTGGATGGTCTTTCTGAAATTTAATAAATATTGAAAATTTGGGCACTTTATTATTTTTTAGAATTCTTCATGAAGCTTTCAAAAATGAAGTGTTTCAATACGATGTCAAAGAAACATAAATATTGGCTTAATAAATTCGCAAAACTCTATAATATTAGTACAACATTAATGGAACTTCTGTCAGCCAAATTTTCATTTAAAGAACTTTAATCAAAAATTGAAGACAAAATTGTGTTGTTTCAGGAGGGATATTCAAAACCTTTTGACAATTTACTGAAATTTTTGGTAGGACTTTAATTCTGGCACAAAAAAACTTCTCATTGAATCTTTACAAACTTCTTTACTTTGAACTCGAGATTTGAATCAAACATAACGTTATGATGGTAGGGAAGTCAAAAATGTGAGTCCCTCTATTCTGTCAGGCATTGTCTCTGCCTGTCTGTCCTCACCAAAACCCTTAATTGAGTTCAAATTTGGAAACCAATGTTTTTACCAGATTTGATAAGGTGTTTTTCTTAAAGCCCAAAAATTAGCAGTAGTCCCAAAAAATTCGATTTTTTTTAATTTCTCAAAAGTTGTTTTCTTGACTTGGTTTCTTTCAATACAAAAATATAAATTTTTACATTGCTAAAGATGAACTAGACCTTTCTGTAAATCATCTCACCGAAGCCTTAAATGAATCAATGAGATCTTCATGCCCTGTAACCATTTTAAAGGGTAAAAAGAAACCTCATTGGTGGCGTAAGGAACTAGAATCATTCAGAAAGAGCTGTCGCAAACCCTTCAACAGATCTAAATACATTTGATCTCCTTCTCACTGGGACTTATACAAACAAGCTCTAAAGCAATATAAAAAACAATTAAGGAAGAGTAAGAGGTTTTCTTGGAAAAACTTTTGTGGTAAAATAGAAAATACTTCAGAAGCCTCAAGACTCAGGAAAATTCTCTTAAAAAGTCCAACAATACCCAGTGCTTTAAAGACAGAAGCAGGCACGTGGACTATCACAGATGAAGAATCTCTTAATCTGTTATTAGACACCCACTTTCCAGGTAGCTCTAACATAATCAATGATTGAACATCAGGGTCTCAAGCTTCTACAAGCGATTTAGTTGATCTAATATCCCGGGAAAAACTACAATGGGCCATAGGCATCTTTGATCCATATAAATCTCCAGGACCAGATGAAATCATTCCGGCCGAACTACAAAAATGCTCAGACATGATTATTCCACCATTGGAAATCATTCTGACAAGCTGTTGATGATTGAGATATATTCCCAAAGCCTTGAGAATGGCAAAAGTAGTCTTCATTCCTAAAGCAGGGAAACCCTCACACGTAAACCCCAAAGATCAACTACCAATCAGCCTATCATCCTTACTTCTTAAAACCTTGAAAAGATTGATTGAAATTTACATGAGACATAACTTAAAACCATGTCTCATTTCCACAGCTCAACATGCTAAGTCTAAGAGAAAATCAGTAGAATCAGCACTTCACTCGCTGAGAGTGATTAGATTAGCCCACCCAAGATTAAAGGAATACCACTAAGCTTTTTCGATCAAGCTAAATATTTGGGCCTCATTTTAGACAAAAAACTAAATTGGAAGGCAAATATTGATGAAAGAGTCAAAAAGGCTACTGTAGCACTTTTTACTTGTAAAAAGGCCATAGGATCAAAATGGGGCTTCTCCCCAAAAATGACCCACTGGCTATACACTTCGGTAATCAGACCGATACTCATTTATGGAGTTGTTGTATGTAGGACCGCGCTGGACAAGATGGTAAATCTAAATAAGCTCATCAAAGTCCAGCGGTCAGCAGGTATGTGCATCACAGGAGCACTTCGCTCAGCACCAATCGCAGCACCTAGTCAGAGCAACATTTACATATCTTTCGAAATATAAATAATGATCTAACCAGATACCGAGGTACTACACTGCACTTTTGCTGGCTAATCGCTACCCGTAAAGATCAACGATGACCATCTGCGCCAATTCTTGCATGTATCCCTCGTGGCCTTAGCCAACGGAATCCGGAACAGAATTGTCTCCTACTTTTATTTTCAGTTTCCAGTCTTCACAAAATCGCTGAATCTTGTCGAAATCACGCTGAAAGAGAATTCTAATAACCTCAACCTTTCGGGCCGTTCCGTACGCAATTAGATCGTTGGCGTACACAATTGTCTTTGTAAGACTACCTATTCGATCGCTGGTGTTAATGCTGAAGAGAATCGTCGAATTCACAGCTCCCTATTGAAGACCGTTTTTAATTAAGAATGTTCTTGTAGAAGTTACATTGCCACTTTTGACAGCAAACTTTCTACCGTTAAGCATATCATAAAGAATATGGAAGAATGGCTATTGCTGATGCCAAGCCTGCTCAGTTTTAGGTAAGGACCCTCTAACCATACGGTGTCCAAGGCTTTTCCCAAATCAACCAGAACATCATCTGTGCATTGTTGTTTTGATTTATTCCATTGGATATCAGAAACGAGCTTAGACGCAGTATGAATTGTGTCATGACCCGACTTGAACCCGAACTGTTTATCCACTTAGTCAGAGCCCTATTAATGATTTTTTCGAAAACTTTGCTGATACTCGGAAGAAGACTTATCGACTGAAGATTTGGAGTTGTCCTTTCCTTTTTCGGGAGAGGATGAACCACAGCGGTCTTCCGCATTGGATAATATGCATTGTTCAGTGCATTGTTGAAGAGTGTGGTGTAAATGTCAATTGCTTCCATCGGTAAAAGTCTTAGTACAACGTTGGATATACCATCGACATCTGCTGACTTTTTGTTTTTTATAGAATTGAAGATGAGCCGAAGCTCAACCTTCGTCACTAACAAGGGACTTGGTCCCGTTTGCTCGGCTATTATGGCATTTGCCAAGGAGTCGTCATTGAACCACATGAAACCGCGGTTCTCAGCTTGCCATTGTGTCATATCACTTCGCAGGTAAAATTGATTAGGTAGGACTCTGTTTTCTAGGTTATGGTTGGAGCGGATGCTAACATTCACCTTATACACTTTCTGGAAAACAGCTCCCACCGCCTCCACTTTTTCCTTCGGAACATCAATTATATAAAAGTCATGGTCAAGGAGGGCTTCCTCTGGATCTATTTGCGCTGTCCTGAGTACGTTCCTGTTCTCTAAAGTTCTTTGAAGTTTCAGACACGGTAGGTCTTTTTTGTGAATATCTTTTTGATTTTAGGGAACATACTAGGCTCACTGGAATTAACTGACCGGATCTTGTGGTCCCAGTACTGTAAGTTCTTCTTAATCAACAGATTGACATTTTTTATTGACGACTTCAGTGTTCTAACCTCCAAAACGTGTGGGCTTGTAAGTCGGCTATACAAGTTTTTGAGTCTTGTCAGTAAGCCACTCTTTTGCCTACGTAGTCGCGTTTCTGTAAGCTTCCATTTGGTCCCGTTCTTTGTACTTTGGTATTGTCCAACGCATCTTACTGTAATTGTAAGAGTGCATTGCAACATATTTTTCCAACTCCACGCGTTCGTTCGGAATCTGCATTACTGCAGACAGTCCGCAATGATTACTGTCGTACTCGATTGTCTGTATGCAGTTTCGAGGGTGATTACCCACTTTGTCTGTAACTATCAGTCTGGTGTCGTACAGCAAAAGATCCAGAAAGGAGTCGCTTACGATGGCTTTTCAGTAGCCAGCGGGTCGACGCCATATTCAACGCTGTAAAAATTCATCAAAAAGATGGTTACCTCTGGGATTACTATGTTGATTTCCCCAATCTTCATGTTTTGCGTTCAAATCACCGGCCAAGATGAAATAGTCTCAGTCCCCTAAAAAGAATCTCAAGTTCTGAAGCAAAGTTAATAACCTGCGTAGCTAAAGCCGCATAAGCCGCAATCATATACATCCGCTTCCTTTGAGTGAGAGAGATGCATACAACGCAAACTTCTAGCGTCTTGAGCTTTCGCAATTCATCGTTGTCTACTACTTTATATAGTTAATGCCTTTTCGTATAAAGAGAGCGAAACCTCGCCCCTTGAGTGGAGTCGGGCTGGTATTTTCTTACCTCTAGTAATTTTTATGAGTCAAATTGTGTTTGTGGTTTAGCTTAGTTTCTCTAGCTATAAAAACATCGGGACTGTAGTCTCTTCGTTTAATCCTAATCAATGAATTTCCATTCACAGCTAGGACTTTTAGGCGCATCTCCGGCAGCGCGTCCATTATGGTCTAAATTGCGCCAGGCCAGGCAACAAAGAGTAGAGATGATCTACCCTTTTACCTTGCTCCTTTATCTGACTTTGCTGCCCTGTTAGTTGACCTAGAATGTTCAACAACAACGCTACAATGTTGAGTACAACTGGTTTGAAAGGAGATGTCGGTGTATGGCTAAAGAAAGAATCTCTGTACTTGACAATACGACCGAAGTTGGTCTCGAGGGTATATTGATGAGTATTCCTAGAAGCATGAGTATTGCAGTTGAACTGCTTAAGGGGGAAAATGAAATTCCCTATTTCAGTACAGCATAACCTGTTAAAATAACTATAAAAAAGGGCGAGCCAAAGACTTTACGACGATGTTCAAGCGACGTAAAGGAACTAACGATAATATTATCACCAAATAATTTAAATGCTCTACGTTGAATACTGTCCAAGAAGCTTAAGTAAGTTGCAGGAGCACCAGCAGATCAGATGTGAGTTATACATACTCAAGCTTTGGATAAATATAAGTTTTGTAAATAAACGCCAGATCAGGAGGGGAGTTGGATGCTGATACACATACCGAGGATATCGAGATTTACAGTGTCCGAGCACGAATTTGAAAAGGTAAGACTATCGTCAGCAAAACAATGTACTGGATTAGAAGTTACTTACAGAAGGTAATTAATAAAAATTAGAAAGATTGTTGGAGATAGAACATAGCCCTGGGGTACACCGGGATTTATTTTCTTGTTTTCAGACTTGAACTTATCCAATGCTTCTTGTATTGAACAATCCGGAAGGTAATTACCTATCCCATGAAGGAAGGATTCATGAAAACCGAAAAAACGTATTTTCGATAAGAGAGCTTGATGCAAAACTTTATGAAATGGTTTTAAAAGATACACTTCTTGTTTTTTTTATGCCTACTATACAGCTTGATAGTGTGCTGAAATTTTTTGAGAAAAATAACCTCCTTACAACATTCCTTATTTCTTTTTAAACCTACAAAATTTCATTGAAATTTGATATCAACTTAATATCAGTCATTGGCATTTTGGAATTTTCAGAGTTGTGGACGTTTTCCCAAGGTCATATTCCCCAAATCCAAAATCTCTAAATCGAAAATTAGATTAATTTTGGTTTGTCTCCAGCTAAACTATGATGAACATGTTATTAAATGAAAGCATTACAATCTCAAAAGTAAAAATAGCAAAAATCTCCTAGTTGAAATTTTCAAAATAAATACATAAATAAATTTGGAGATTTTATTCAGACTTACACAAAACTTGATTTAAGTAACTTAATTTCAAATTAATTAGTAAATATTGCCTTGTAGAATTTAAAGCACCTATAAGTTGAAAAACAGAAAACATTTTTGAAACAAAAATATCTCTTCATATATCCCTGTTTTTGTTTTTAATATAAATAAATACGTTATAACATAAACAAGCACCTTACATTCTTCTTATGTTGTCCACTTAACAAAAAAAAAAGAGAAATATAAGGACGAACATCCTACCAAACACACAACACTCAAGTCAATCTGGTTGTTTAGCACGCAGAGCCGAATAAAAAAGACACGTTCCAGATATTTATTGAAGCAAAAGAAGAGTCAACATACGTTGTTCTCATAAATTCCTTCCGTAAGGTCATACTCTAGTTCCTTTCCCGGGAAGCAAAAATCGTATATTTACGAGTGTGTATGTATGTGCAAACATACATGTGTTGTATGAAGTAATCGCAAGGAACAAAAACAAAAATATAGCAACAATGTGGCAAGGAAATCCTTCATCTGTTACGGTTGTAAATTCACATCGATTTCTATGAAGGTAAACATATTTTTCCTGCTGTCTTAGATACTTTTTTTTTGGTTTTGTGTTTCATCTCGATTTTATCAAAAATATAATATTTCTGCTTATTTTCGTATAGAAAAGAAAGTGCATAAATAAACTTATAAAAAAGATATTGTTTTATATATTTTGTTGTGAAACAAATATGCAAATACTTTTTGACTGTGAATTAACTAAGGTACAAGGTACCTGTTGTTTGCAGGTGTTATTTAAATAACATCTCAGCGGGGGTTTAAGAAAACATTTTTTTTTTTAGTTACATGAAAATACATAACTACAATAATTCATCTTTGCTAAAATGCTATATTTTGTATCAAAATTTAAATATTTTTAAATTTAAAATTAATTTTCATTTCTTACGTTTTTCTTCTATATATTTCGAAAAAATCAGGTTTTTGTTTCCAAAAAGCTGATTTCGGTTCAAGAGCTTCTTATTTTATCTTTAACAGAAGCCTACAGTGCTGCCAAATTGAAATTTGTTTCTAAAAGTATAAGTTAACCGGATTTTAACTGAGTATAATTTTGGAGATACAGTATAATTCGAAAATATACTTATTTATGGAGCTTAAGTCTTTATTGATTAACTGGTCAACATTTTTACTTGCAACATGTATTAACTATATTACCAAACTCGAAATGGTAAAGGAGTTAAAAAAATAGGTCACTAGATTCCGTCCGTCTGTCTATCTGTCTGGCCTAGCCAATACATTTTAAACCATTGGGTCGATTGAGTTCAAACTTATAAGTTAAGGTTTTAAGCAGATTCACGTTAAGGGTTTAATTTTTTAAGACTAAAAATAACATTAGTCCCCATAAAATGTTGCTGGCCAAAAATCAAGAATTCAAAGTTTTTTAAAAACAAACGAATGTATTTTTTAATTTTCGCTTCCCATCCCGTCTGTCGATTTGTCTTGCTTAAAAGTTTGTAGGTTTACGTGTTAGGTTAAACAAGTTGTTAGTTGAATTATTCTTCAAAAATTAAAAATTAACAACAAAATTTTTCAAATAAAGAAATAGTATAGTTTAAAAATCTTGTTTTGTTTAATAGATTTTGAGTCGAAAAGAAATATTTACCAATTTTAGTGGCATTTCTTAAATTTTTACAAATTGGATCAATGCAACTAATTTTAGAGATATCAAGAACCGAACATCAATTTTTACCAAATTTTCGTACTATTTCTTGTAGATTTTTTTTTTGAAAAACGGACTGTTGGATTTTTATAAAAAAAAAACTACTGAATATCGAAAACAATGTTTTCTGTGAAATAAAAAAAGTTTGAAAGCAATATTTTTAATTTTTCAAAAGCTATTTTAGTCGAAAGTAAATTTTAACCAAGTTTTAGTATTGTTTTTTTTTAGAGTTTTATTTTTTTAAAAAATTCAATTCGATTTTTTTTTTAAATTTTATCGAATGTTGAAAACAATATTTTTTATAAGAAAAAAATAGTAAGAAGCTATTATCTCAAATTTTTGAAAAGATATTTGAGTCGAAAATCATTTTTTACAAACTTTTGTTAGTTTTTTTTTCGGTTTTTAATTTTTTGTAAAAAAATTGTTAATTCGATTTTTCTCAAAATTTTACTGAATGTTAAAAACAATATTTCTGATAAGATAAAATAAAATTGAAGCATAAATTTCAAAGATATTTGAATCGGTATTCAATTTTTACCAACTTTGAGTCATGTTTTTTTTGATTTTTATTTTTTATAAAAAAACTGTCAATTCGATTTTTCTCAAAATTTTATCTTTTGTCAAAAACATTATTCTTCGTTGCACAAAATTGTTTTGGAGATAAAATCATATTTTAGTCTTAAAATTTTGGAGATGACAAATTTTTTTTTCAGTTTTTTCGATTTATAAAAAAAAACGTTAAATGGATTTTTCCAAAGAATATACTTGTTTGGTATCACGTTACAATCTATTATATAAAATTTAATTCAAGTCTCTATCGTTTTTTGTTCGTAAGATATTTAGTGTTAACCAAAATGTTCACCTTTTTTTCAAACTGCTATGGTAACAAAACCACCCACGCAATTGTCTTGAGAGCCCTTTCTGTATCGTTCTGCCTTATTATCTGTATACCAAAATTTATTTGAATTCGATATCTCTTCTGGTTCTTGAGCTATGGAGGACGAAAAAAACGTCGCGAATGTACGAACGTACGTACACACGCACGCACAGGCATCTTTCAAAGAATCTTTCATTTCGACTCTAGGGACCTTGAAATGTCGAGAAATGTCAAAATTTTCAATTTGACAAATCGAACCCATTACAATAACTTCCTATGGGAAGTTAAAAATGGTGGAAACCCAAGAGCTTTGAGTTTAAATAAAATAATTAATTGGCTAAGTTGGTCAAAAGCTTTAGAAAAGTCAGCGTATACACAGTCAACTTCATAACCTTGTTCTAAAGCGTTTGAACATATGTTTGAGAATGTGATGAGATTAGTAACGGTTGACATGAGATTTTTACTTAAAAATGCGAAACTTTCAAAAACAACTTGTTCAAACAATTTAGGAATGACTCAGGGAAATTTGCTGCAAAAGTGTTACGGATATCAACAGTTTTATCCAAGGAAAGGTTCTTGTAAGTGAAGTTAATTGGAAAGCCATCTGATTTTTTCTTTAAGTTTACAAGTTTCCAATATTTTTTAGGATTCCTTTTCAAAGAGTTGTCAATATCAGTAACATAACAAGCATATACAAAATTTGAAAGAGACTTTAATTCACTAAAGAATTCAACATAAACAGAGAAGTTGATTGGAGACAGAGTTTTGAGATAAGTTTTCTATGCCTTATTTCTTTTGTTTCGAAGTAAACGCAATTCTTTAGTTAACCAATGGTGGTTAAAGTTAGTATTTCTTGATTTCTGAAAAGGTAGATTTTTTTCTAAACAATTATTATTAGAACTCTTATAAAAAGTTGAAACTGCTTCGTCAATATTAGAAAATGCTAAAGTATCAGCAATTCCAGAAATTGTTAATGGTTCTATAAAAACAGCAAAATTTTAGAAGACTTGTCAAATAAAAATATTAGCTTTATATAATTTTGTCTGCCACTAAATTCCATTGTATTACAAATTGAATTTTACCAAAGTTTTGATATATATAAAAAATGCAAACTAATGTCCTGTCTTTTCTAGACTTAAGTGAGCTTTCCACGTCCAAATTTTTACTGATTAAATAAGTTCAAAAAATGTCATTCAATTCTGCTCCCTTTGCTAGGAAAATCAATTATCCATTTATTACTTGATTTCTAGAGCGCTAAGCCACATCACTACAACTTCATTGACTATACCGTCCATTTACCGTATGGATAATAAATGGTTACCCACACAGAATATTATATGTGACTTTAAAGAATTTCTGAACCTAATAGTTTTCATCTTAGCCGCACCGAAATATATAGTTTTTCTCTCCACGTCCTCACCCCTTCCCAAAAAACAAAACCAAGATAGTACATACCTAGTGGACCAGTCAGCATTTCGAGGACGATTAGGTTGTGAAAAAACACACTAGAGCGAAACGAGGGGGTGGCGCGGAAAATGTTGTATTTTTTTTTTTATTTTTTTATTTTCTTTATTTTTTTAAACATTTCCATCTCGCTCCCCTTTGGTTGGGTAGGTAGGTACGGGTAGGGAATATCTTTTACTAACAAAATTTATGTAGTGTAAACTTAATCCTATAAAATGTTATGGTATTTGTAGAATGGCTTAATTTACACAGGCGCACAGATTTCGAGTAAGCTTTATGGTCGGGTAGGTTGCACGTTCGTCGGCTTCCTTCGTCCTTCCGTTTTTACCATCGACATTGTTTTTTTCCGCTTTCCCTCACTTCTTTTTTTTTTTTGTTTTACATTTTAATTTTTTTGTTTGCGGTCATGTATACATATAGACAAGGACATTTATGGCAATGTAACTTGCTGCTTTCTGTATTTGTTGTTGTATTTTTATAAACTTACCCTCAAGTTGGTGAAGACGACGAGGAAGGAGGAAAAACGATTGTGGTTGGGCGCTCAAAGACACAAGGTTCTTTTTTTAATTGCAAATTACTTTTTAAATCTAGAAAATGCCGAAATGGGATTAACAAAGAGTAATCAAATAGGATGTTCTGCTCCTTGTTGTTGCTTATAATAATATAACCTACCTAAAACTAAGACAGCAGAAGAAATAATTGGTAATATCGGGTCTTCGTTTGTCGTTGTCATTGTCGTCGTTTGGGGGATGATGCCGTGCGGTATACGATATGGGGATGATGATTGGGGGTGAGTTAGGGCTATTTAAGGATTTTACAGGCCAAACAAGGTTCTTCGGTTCTTTTGTTATTTTTTATTTTTTTTTTATTATTTTATTGCACAAGCAATGAAAATGTTCTGGTGAATTCTTGAGCGACTAATCATTTGAATTTTATGTCACCACAAGGAAATGTGTTGTTCTTGTTTTTTTTTTAATTTTATTTTATTTGAATAGATTAATTTAATGGAAGATTGTAACAAGCGTTTAGCTGACTGAGAAGCCAATCAAATCGTAAAATAATTATTCACTGTGTAACAATTTGGGGGTGATGAGGATTTGAAGACTTCTTATTTAAAGGTCTTATGAGTTTGAATGCATTAAATGGTTTTAAGCTTTACACGGTCCTAAATCTTATATGTAAATGCAATTCTCTTGTCACGGTGTTTGTAGATGAACTCCTCCAAAACGGCTCAACCGATTTTAGTGAATCTTAACTCAAAAAAGAAGATTTTAAGATGCGACCCACACTGATAACTTCCAATCCCGATTGTCAATTGGCTTGCTTAAAAATTTGTAGCTTTCGTGTTGGGTTAAAAAAAGTTGTCAGTTGAATTGTTCTTAAAAATTTTAAAACTACCAACAATATATAAATAAATAGTTTAGTTTGAAATTCTAGTCGAAAACAAATTCTTACTAATTTAATTTTTTTTGAAAAAACCGGCTGTTGGATTAAAAAAAAAACTACAGAATATCAAAAAAAGTAGTTTAAAGACAATATCTCAAAGTTTTGAAAAGATATTTGAGTCGAAAATCAACTTTTAAAAACTTTTATTCATTTTTTTGTTTAGGTTTTTAGTTTTTGTAAAAAATCTGTTAATTGGATTATTCTCAAATATTTTCTGATTGTCGAAAACAATATTTCTTTAATAAGTTCGAAGCCATAATTTCAAGGTTTTGAAAAGATGTTTGAGTCAAAAATCAAAACGCCAAAAGACAAGGCTGGAGAGAATACTGTCAATCAATCGAAGACATAAAGGACTCCGCAAGGCTCAGCAAAGTTTTATCGAAAGAACATTGTAATCCTATTTCTAAAAATTCTGATGGAACCTGGACAGCCTCTCCAGCTGAATCTCTTGAGCTACTGATGAAGACGCACTTTCCGGGTTGTCAGAGTGATAACCCCGAACCGCTTGAAACCACAAAGCTAAACGCAGCTCAAGTGGAGCAAGTCAATTCCGAGACAATATTTTGTGGGCCATCAATACTTTTTCTCCATATAAATCCACAGGCATGGATGGCATACTGCCAGTTATGCTTCAAAAGTTGCATTATGTGGCAGCTCCATGGCTGGAACAAATTTTCAAAGGATGTCTCCTTCTCAAACATGTGCCCATGTCGTGGAGACAGTTCAAAGTAGTTTTCATCCCGAAAGAGGGTAGGCGAGGTCACGAATCCGCGAAGGATTTCAGACCAATAAGCTTAACATCTTTTGTGCTTAAAACCTTGGAGCGCATTCTTGATTACCATATTAGAGAAATCCTAGTTGAACGACCTCTCGAAAGCTCTCAGCATGCTTATCTTAAGGGCAAATCTACGGAGACTGCCCTCCATGAGGTAGTTCGTACTGTAGAACAAACAATCCATTATAAAGAATTTACTCTTGCCACCTTCCTAGACATAGAAGGTGCTTTGAACAACGTCCTTACAGAATCCATAGAAGAATCGCTCGTTAAGTTCGGTATAGAAGACTTCATTCGATTATGGATTATTTCTCAGTGATGGGAAGATTCGAGCCTCTCTAGGCAATACAATCGCAACAAAACCCGTGAGTAGGGGAACACCCTAGGGTGGTGTCCTTTCGCCTCTTCTATGGCTTCTGGTCATGGATACAATTCTCGTTAAATTAGAGAGATGTGGAGTGAAGGCGGTAGCCTACGCGGAAGATTTGGTGCTATTGGTGTCAGGAAAATACACCTCTGTGATTAGTGAGATCCCGGAGTCAGCCTCGAAAAAAGTTAGCAGCTGGGCCACGAGTTGTGGACTAGGAGTTTGCCAAAGTAAACTGAACTGTTGCACTTTACCACCAAAACTAAAGTACCGCCCTTCACGCTACCTCGACTCAATGGTCAAATCCTATCATTGTCTTCCAGTGCAAAATATTTGGGAGTTATACTCGACCCTAAACTAAACTGGAAACTAAATATTCAAGTACGGGTTAAGAAGGCCTGTGTTGCCTTCTACGCCTGCAGCAAAACTTTCGGCAAAAAGTGGGGACTTCAGTCGAAGATGATTTTATGGACGTACATACACAGCCGTAGTACGTCCAATCTTAACATATGGCTCGATTGGGTGGTGGAAAAGCCTATAATATTGATAGGCTAAAGAAGGTTCAGAGAACAGCTTGCGTGGGCACCACAGGGGCTATGCGTACTTGCCCAACGAACGCCTTAAACCTTATTTTGTATCTTCTACCAGTCGACCTTTTTATTTAATACAGAGTTTCCTACAGCGCTATTAGGCTGAAGAAATCAAACAGCTATTTGTCAAAACTTTATAGTCACAGAAACACAACGAAATTGATTCCATCAGATATTATCTTGCTAGACACTGACTACTGCACCACTACTTTGAGCCTTAGTAAGGTTTTTAAGGTTATTTTCACTATCAAAAAAGGATTGGGAGGATGACATCGTGTCGATAGGTTTCGACACAACCATCTTTACTGACGACCCAAAGATGGAGTGCGGAGTTGGTTTTGGGATCTTTTCTGAGTCCCTAAATGTACCTAAATCCTTTAGGCTTCCTTACTTTGCTAGCGTTTTATAGGCTGAACTGCTGGCAATAAGGGAAGCATGTAAGATATTTAAACAAAGCCCAAATCAAAACTGAAATGCGGCTATCTTCACAGACAGTCAGGCAGCTTTCAAAGCCATTAACTCGGCCACATCTTCATCTAAATTGGTCCAGCAATGTCGCGATGAGCTTGCGAGCTTGAATATTAACCTTGGTGTCACCCTGATCTTGGTTCCGGGCCATAGTGGTTTCGTGGGAAATGAACGGGCTGACGAGCTAGCCAGGCAAGGATCGGCCCTTCATAGCTCACTTGCGGAAATGGTTAACATTTCTCTTGGTGCTATGAAGAGTAAAATCTTTTCTATCTACCAAACTCAAACCAACCGAAGGTGAAACAATTTACCCAACTGCATTGTATCTAGGAAGATATGTCCCTCCTATAATAAAACCAGTACAAACGATCTTCCCTGCAGGCCAAGGCAAGACATTGCCAGGATTGTTGCGGTTTGTACCGGACATTGGCCTATATGAGTTCATGCAGAGAAATTGGGTATCTCTTAAAACAACTTTTTCCGTAGTTGTAGTGACCAGAAAGAAAGTATACAAGTATAAGCTGAAAGTTAAAGTTGAGTAACAATGCAGAGTTTCATCATATTTCTCTAGATTGCAAAATAACTTAAAATCTAAATTCATTATTTTTCGAGACGGAAGTGCACGAAAGTTCATTGGGGCAAATTTTCACACATTTTAAACATTGACCAAAAATGTGTTTTAAGTCAAAAAAATCTATCAAAAATGGTTAACTGAATATTTGGCTTGAATTTTTGTTATAACATTTTGAAGAGTTGGAAATTTCTTAAAAAAAAAAGGTTTTAAGCATTTATATATTTTGAAAAATCGAGTTTTTATTGACTAAATTTTCAGAATGCATATGTATCTGCGAAAAATGTTGGTTTTCAAATTCAGTGACCAAATTGCACACAAGCGGCACCACTGATCGTCTTGATATGTCATATTTATTCTGAAACTATGGACGGAATACGTTTTGAATTTTAAGCTTCCTAAGGGATGTTATTTCAATCAGCCCGATTTGTCGATTTGAATAATTTTAACATTTCTCAACTCTTCAAGGTCCCTAGAATCTATATGAAAGTTACGTCCGTTCAAAAGTTTTTTTGTCAAAATGTTCGATATACCATTTTGTGTTGGTTATATCTCAAGAACTGGTAGAGATATTGACTTCAAATAATTTTGTTTTACAGATAATTACATCAAAAGATGCAGAAAAGATATACAAACTCTTCGAGAAGTTTCTGATAATTGCTATAATTTAAAAATATTGCAAAGTTTGGTTACTCATAAATATATTTTGAACCAATACCGATAGTGATTTTTCTTTTAAACATTCTAACGTGATACCAAAACTTAAAAAGAAATATTTTTCACTTCAGTATTTTGCGAAAGAAAATTGGTAAAAATTGATTTTCAACTATTTCAAACAAAACCATAAATATTGAAGCCAAACTTATTTTTTCATATGCTTTTAACTTTTTCCTAATTTTTTGGAAAAATCAAGTTAACTTAATTATTTTTTACAAGAAGCGAAAACCTCAAAAAAAAACACTAAAGTTTATAAATAAAGGTTTTCGAAGAAGGTTTCTTGAAAGAAATTTTGTAAGAATTTAAAAAATATGGACAGAAGCTCACGAATGGGAAACTATCAATTTCTTTTTCCTCTTTGAAATCGCTTACAAAGGCCTTAAAACACTTCTAAGTTATCTATTATATTAGTAGGTATGCTAAATCTTCTTAAAATCTCCAAATAACCCGTCTTTTGTAGTTTTCGAAAAATAAATAATATTAAAAACATAATTTAACATTAACCAATTAAAATTTTTTGGCAATCATGAGTGGTAAGAGGTACTCACCAGGACTGCATTCTTTTCTTTTAAATTACATTATCTCATCAAATGTTCAAAAACTACCATTCTCTATAATTTCAATACAATTATCTATTCAAAGGACATTGACATCAAAATGCCTTGATGATATTCAATCAAAACCCTGATTGTTTTGATGCTTAATTCAATAGCTCCGTCTGTTGGTAAGAAAAGAAAGTTGTACAGCAAAAGCATGTAAATAGAATTAAGTACTTTTAAAGCTTCTCATTTATAATTACCAAAATCAAATTAACCAAAACAAAATGCTGTCAACACAAAATGTTTCCATATTATATATTTACGAGCATAACAACTAGCCACAAAAATCATTTACAGTTTACGAAAAGATATCTTTTATGTCTATAGGGACTTCACCATCACCACCTCCCTACTCAACCTTCCCCAGCTCCTCTCAAGAATTAAGAAAAAAAAACATCTTTTGAAAAATATTTATCTACTATAGACGAACATTTCAACCATCAGAGTAATAAGGGTCTGTCTTCATCATCAAATAAAATAAAATAAAATAAAAGAAGAAAACTTCAACAAATTTGTCAGCACTTAATTTAAATAAATTTAAACTTAAGCCCCCAAAGTAGTGTCTTTTCATAAATGAAAGGATGCTTCTTTTGGTTTTCTCTTTCTCTTTATGATGTCTTCTATTCCATTTATTCTCTCTTCGTCTCCTTCAGCAACAAAAAAGGACTATACTTTATTGCATAAAGGTCAATCTCTTCTATGTATGTATATTCTTATACTCCTTTTTGCTTGTCACACGAAAAAGGGTTAATTTTGAGGGAATATCATTTCGTTTCGTTTGGGGCTTTTTTTCGGGTTTTTGTTTTTTGAAAATATCTTGAGTAACGACTCCGTCTCCGTCACGAAAGCCTTTGCTTTTTCCCTTTAATGTTCGATTGTAAAACAGAACAATATAACAACTAAGAAAGCATCATCATACTCGTATACCCAATATAATGCAAAGGGTTGTCATTAAGCTTATTTATTGAGGCTTATTGCCAATTAAACTAATGGAAGAGAAGCCTTGTTTTTGCCAAGAGTGGAGTGGTCCTTGAAGGTAAGGGTTAAACTCCCCCATCAATTTTGTTGGTATGAATTATATTGAATGAATTTCGTATTGTGTGAGATCAAAAAAGGAAATAAATGGTATTAAAAGTGTATGTACTTATATCAAAAGAGAGGCAACTAAAGTTATTTTATTAATATTATTATTTATACGAATTTAAAACTTTAAAGTTTAAGTGATTATATTTTATTAGTGGACGAAAATTTGACAAGCAAATTGTGTAGAAAGAGTTCATATTTAAAATTAACCTTTCAAATCATCTGGAAAAACTTTTGTATTGATTTTAAAAGTTGGAAATGAAATCGATTGACTATTTAGTTTTTACTGGTACGCAGAACTTACTTCAAAAATATTTAGCACTTCAGTGCTTTGAAAGTGGTTTTAAAGGCTTCTTTGACATTGTCCCATTAAAATCGTTTTCTAAATTTTTCATGAAGCGCTATAACCTTCAACAAGGCTCATGTGAAAATTTCGCAGGCTGAGTTGAAAACTTAATATTGTTTTTAGTGTTCCGAAATTTTTATAAGAACAATTAATTTTTGAGGAATTTTTCGTAATTTTCGGCATATTGTACCAGTTTTCAAAAATATCTGTAAGTAGTATAATATTTTCCAATTATAAGTTTCATTTTAAATAGCTAACTATTTGAGAGTTAATTTAATTAAAGGCAAAACTATGCCTTTGCAGTGGAACTAAAAGAGTGTTAAATTGGCACTGTAGATTTTGGCGCCCCATGGCGGCCATTTCGTTTTAGTGACATCTGTCAAATCCTTTGTCTATTATTCAGTTGTTTATGCCAAATCAACATGGCAAGGTACACGATTGATTAGGAAGTTCAAATGATAAAACTTTATTATCAAAATCATGTAAGCCTCTCGTTTTGACGAAAATACAACGTTTAAAAATTTTCAGAATTAGCTATTTCACAAGCGACATTACTCCATATATTGCATAAAGGCTAACGTCTTAAGTTTTTCACAGTTCAATTAACACTTAAGTCAATTATTAACAGTAACTTCGTATCTTCACTGATTTCGTCCTGCACATGCATCAAAATAGTAGACGAATCATCTAAAAGTAATGAAACCCACTTATTCGAAAATGGGAAAGATGCAATTTTGGTCAATAGATGGTGCTATTAAACTATGATCAACAAGAATAATTCTGGCCATCGAAAGTGCTTCCTGAACTTAGCCATTCGGATTCGGCATAAATACTGTAAGCTCTTTTTTTCTCTGCGAGCTGTAGATGTAAATGTTCGAATGGTAGACATGTGCATTCAAGAGGACACAAGCGTCCACAGGTTTTATCTTAAAACCCACCTCTGTCTGTTAACTCCTACTCTCACCTCCCCGCGGTGAACATCGGGTTCCTAGCCTAGTACCTAAACTGGAGATTGAGTTCCAACCCTAGTGGAAAGTTGTTGGGGGCAGCAAACGAGAGAGGGGGGAGAGGTGTTTCTACTAATGCACCTCTACTTATCCAGATGGCACCAAAGGAATTCCCGAGATGGAATCAACGGTGGCGTCTACAGTTCCAGTAAGGTTAAACTACTTAGTGAACACCTTATAGGGCTCTTCGACACATTCGGAGCCCAGGCCTGTAAGGAGCCGTTTATCCGGCTCCCCTTCCTTGGAGTTATAATAAGGATCTGGCCCTCCAGGTTGGGAGTGGTGCCGTCGGGGAGACTTGCTGGCCACGTAAAAAATACCTTTAGTTTCGAGGCACCAACAAGCGTCGGATACGGACGGATTTACTGTTGACAACCCACGCAAACGAAAAAAGGACAACGAACTTCGGATCTGTACGTGGAATGTTAGGTCCTTTAACAGTCCACGTGCAGCCAAACAATTAGCGGAAGCCCTAAACTGCTGCCAGGCAGATATTACCGTCATCCAAAAAGTGCAATGGGATGGACCGAGCAAACGCAAACTAAAAGGCTGCGATGTATACTACGGTGACTATTTGTGTGTGGATTTGTTGTTGGAACTAGACTCAGGCAAAAAGTCTTGAGTTTCAACAAAGCGAGCGAGCGCATCACGACAATCCGCATCAAGGCTAAATTCGCCAACACAAGCCTAATATGCGCACATGCTCCAACAGATTAGAAAGATGAAGACACCAAAGACATATTCTTCTAGCTCTTGGACAAGACATATGAGCAGTGCCCTGGCTATGACATTAAAATTGTCTAAGGAGATTTTAACGCCAAGCTAGGAAGAGAAGACATCTTTGGTGGCATAATCAGGAGATACAGCTTGCACGACACC
The DNA here is from genome assembly GCF_945859685.1 of Eupeodes corollae. Taxonomy (NCBI): domain Eukaryota; kingdom Metazoa; phylum Arthropoda; class Insecta; order Diptera; family Syrphidae; genus Eupeodes; species Eupeodes corollae. The sequence goes on from NC_079148.1 coordinate 122,101,050, forward strand.
ACCTCCGACAACGGATTCAGGCTGGTCGATTTCGCTGCGGGTCGAGACGTTCTGCTAGCTAGTACGCAGTTCACACATCTTAATACCAACAAGGGGACAGGAAAATCTCCTGATCAATCAACCGTCAACCAGATTGACAACATTGCGATCGACGCACTTCTCCAGTATACAGGATATCCGAATATTCCGAGAGGCCAACATTGACTCGGACCACTACCTTGTTGTAGCCAAGGTACGGCTACGAATATCCTGATCCAAATCAAAACAAGGAAGTACTGTGCGAAGGTTCGATGTTAGACGGCTACAATCGCAAGAGACTGCCATGTCCTTTTCCGATCGAGTCTCCAATAACCTCTTAAGGAGTCCTATGCTGCCTGCATTAAGCATTGTAAACCAGTGGCAACATTGCCTTGCAGCCATCAGAGATGCCGCCTCTGAAGTGCTAGGTTTCACACGGCCACCACAGCGAAACCCCTGGGTGATGATGACGAATGCCGGCAAGCGCACGCAGCGAAACAAGAGGCATACAAAACATCGCTACACAAAAGGACCAGAGCTGCTTTGCGAGCTCTACGAGCAGAAGATCAGAGACGAACACCGGCTTCTTAGATGGAAAAAAAGAGAGCATGATGTCACAACAGGAATGAAGTTCCTAAATTTTACCAAAAGGTAAAAAAAACACCCAAGGGTTCCAGCCACGAACTGAAGTCTGTAAAGACGATCAAGGGAACATCGTAGTAGAACCGCAGTCGATGCTGAGAAGATGGAAAGACCGCATCTCCAAATTATATAACGGCGATGACGAACCGAATTCCGCTGTAAGGGAGTTAGAACCACTCAACCTCGGCGACGCAGATCAACAATTCCACCTACCAGACCTCGACGAAGTGAAGATTGGTATATCTAAACTGAAGTCAAACAAAGCTGCTGGAGCTGACGGCATTGCTGCCGAACTATTCAAAGCAGCAGGCGATGACTTGGAAGGGAGCTTGCACCAAATCATCTGCAAAATATGGTCGGAAGAGTGAGCCCGTTGAGTGGAATCTCAGCTTAGTGTTATTGATACACAAAAAAGGTCTCCTTAACATTGCATATAAGATCCTCTCTGCCGTATTATGTGAACGTCTGAAGCTATTCGTCAACAACCTGATTGGTCCTAATCAGTGTGGTTTCAGACCAGGAAAGTCCACTATCGACCAAATTTTCACAATACGGCAGATGTTGGAAACAACCCAGAAACATCAAATCGATACCCACCATCACTTTATCGATTTTAACCCACCTATGACAGCATCTATAGGGAAAAGGTCTACAGACCAATGTCTAGTTTTAGCATCCCTGTCAAACTTATCCGTTTGTGCAGAATGATGATGGAGAACGCACGCTGCTCTATGAAGGTCGGAAAAGATCTTACCGATTCATTTGTTGTCAAAAGAGGTTTTAGACAAGGCGATGCATTGTCATGCGACTTCTTCAACATCGTTCTGGAAAGAATTGTGCAAAACTCAACCATCAACACTAGAGACACAATCTTCCAAAGGTACATCCAATTACTCGGATACGCAGATGATATTGACATAATTGGAAGATCAAAGCGTGATGTCAGTAGAGCGTTTTTGAGCATTGCAACGGAAGCGAAGAAGATGGGTTTAGTGGTCAATGAGGGTAAGACCAAGTATATGCTGTCATCAAAAAAGGACACTGAACAACGACGTCTTGGACAAAACTTCACCTTGGACAGCTGTAACTTTGAGGTAGTTAAGGACTTTGTCTACCTAGGCACCGCTATTAACACAGACAACGACACCAGCGCTGAAATAAAACGAAGAATAACTCTTGCAAATCGCTGCTTCTTTGGGCTTAGAAGGCAATTGAAAATAAAGTAATCTCTCGAAGATCTTAAATCACCATCTATAAGACACATCCCGGTTTTTATTTATGGCGCTGAGGCCTAGAACCTATCGAATAAAGAAGAAAGCGTCTTAGGATGCTTCGAGAGAAAAATTCTTCTGGTGATTTTCGGTCCCGTACGCATAGATGGAGAATGGAGGAGAAGATATAACGTCGAACTGTACGGGTTGTACAGCCTCACTGACCTAGTTAGCAGAATTAAAGTCCAACGGCTTAGATGGCTAGGTCAGGTAGAGCGGATCGACATCAACGCTCCAGCCCGGAAGGTCTTCGAATCCAATCCCGAGGGACGGCGCAGTAGAGGAAGACCGCGACTCAGATGGCGCATCCAGGTGGAAGAGGACCTCAACCAACTTAAAGTGCGAAACTGGACACAGCTAGCTAGGGACCGAGCTGGCTGGAGACGCTTGTTGGTTGAGGCCCAGGTCCGCCCCGGACTGTAGCGCCACCTTAAGTAAGTAAGATCTGTAGAGCCATCTACCTTATTTTATTTTTAATGTCTTCATTTATTTAAAATTTTAAAGATAAAATTCGTGGAAAACATACGGCGACAAATAACCGATCTTGTCATGACAAATTGTAGCTGCAATTTTAACTGACATTGGCTGCTTTTAGAGCTTTTGTTAATAGTATCTTTTCTCTTTTCAATAAAATAATCCTCTATTTATGTATATCATGAAAAAGTAAAAAACCTTTTTTGCTATTAAGCCTTATTGGAAAACTGTAAACAAAATAATTTTTACATTAATGTCATTTTTTTCTTCTTAAAATCTTCGAGGCTGAACAATTTTTTTTCTTTGCCTTTGATATTTTTGTAATTCATGAGAATCCATTCTGCATTTCTCGATAGTATTATTTGTATAAGGGAAATACTTAAAAGTCCCTAACGTTCAGACTTACAACTATCATATTGGGTGTTTTGCTAGGTTTTTTCGGTTTGATAAACCCTTACCCTTTTATGTTACATTAAGTAACATGACAGTGGGATTATTTGTAACATTTCCTCAATTTAAAAACCAGATAAGAAGGATAATAATTTCCTCATAAAACAATATATTCCAACAAAAAAGAGAACACCCAATTTATTTTATGAAAATTTAATGTTGTAACATAGATACCAATGTACCTATCACCGATTTGTTTACCTTTCACATGCAATTCATCATCATACCTTGAATGTAGGTCCTTGGAGCCGGTATGTACTTGCTAAGATTCTTCCTCTTCCGACAAAGTTAATTTATCAACAGAAAAAAAATATTATAAATAAAAATGTTCAACTACCTTACTTGTTATCTACCCCCCCTCCTCATCCTCCCTCTCAAGCGTTCAAAGCATTCCGACATTCAACATCAATACAAAAATATTCTCTCATCATCACACCGTAAAAGAAACAAAAATGATGAAAAAAGGAAGTAAAATTGTATCAGAGAATAAATCATCGATGATGCTACACACGATATACATATACCTATGTATATGTATATTTTAAAGGTAGGATAGATCCGTACAACAACAAAAAGTTTAGCATCATAAATGATGCTGAATAGACATCAGAGCCATCACCCTCTCGTTACTCACATCGTAAGTCGTAAGTGTTACCATGTATCCCTTTTCAAAAATGATGATAGGGGCGAATGAAAATTCTTTTCAATAAGACCATTCTAGCTTAAGGGAAGGTTCGCTATTCAAAACAACTGAATGCTAAAGAAGGAGTGAGGTTGGGATGAATTTTAAGTAATGGCCTGGCAATATAGCAACACAGCAGCCAGCAGCTAGAAACAACAACAATAACAATAAAAACAAATTGCTAAGTCTTCCTTTAACAACAAGAAAAAAATAATAACGATGATAAATACAAAAACAAAAGAATTTTTAACGTTATGAAAAAAAATAAACAATTTTGTAAAATTATTGGGAGGTTTTTGAATTCACGTTAAATTTACGTTTGTTCATATTATTTAATACTTTCGAGTGAAATTGTAGATTTGTGATAAAATAAAAGATAATACTTTTCTTAAAAAAAAACGAAAATTAAAAAGACTTCGTAATGAATTAGCATAACGCTGATAATTCAAAATTACACCTAGATAACTCGCATAAATACTGAATTGTAAGCTCTATTTTTTTCTTCGAGCTGTAGATGTAGATGTTCAAATGGTAGACATGTGCTTTCAAGAGGACACAAGCGTCAAAAGGTTTTTTCCCCCCGCGGTGAACATCGGGTGCCTAGTACCTCAACTGGAGATTGGGTTCCTACCCCAGTGGAAAGTTGTTGGGGGCAGAAAACGAGAGAAAGAAGAGAGGTGTTTCCACTAAGGCACCTCTCCTTATCCAGACGGCAGCGGAGGAATTCCCGAGATGGAATCAACGGTGGCGTCTAGAGTTCCAGTAAGGTTGAACTACTTAGTGAACACCTTACAGGGCTTCTTCAACTAATTCGGAGCCCAAGCCTATAAGGAAGAGTTTCATCCAGCTTCCCATTCTTGGAGTTATACTTAGGATCTGGCCCTACAGGTTGGGGGTTGTGCCGTCGGGGTGACTTAATGGCCACGTAAAAGCTTTCATATTTACGAAGCACCAACAAGCCTCGGATAAGGACGGATTTACTGTTGACAACCAATGCAAACGAATTAAGGAAAACGAACTTCAGATATGCACGTGGAATGTTCGGTACCTTAACAGACCACGTGCGGCCGAAAAATTAGCGGAGGCAAGATACCGCTATAAAGCAGACATAACCGCCATCTAGGAAATATGATGGGATGGCCCGGGCAAAAAGAGGATGAAAAACTGCGATATTTACAATGGTGACTGCTACCACGAAAACCAACAGCGCTTATTTGGATGCGGCTTTGTCATTGGAGCCAGACTTAGGCGAGACGTAAAGAGCTATTGGTGCATCAATGAGCGCCTTATGAACATCCGCACCAAGGCTAAATTCGGCAACATTAGCCTGATATGCGCGCACACCCCCACAGAAAAGAATGACGACAACACAATAATATGTCGAGCTTTTAGACAAAACATATGAGCAGTGTCCTAGCTACGATATTACAACTGCCCTGGGCGATTTTAACGCCACGCTAGGAAAGGAAGACATCTTTGGTGGAATAATCAGGAAAAACAGGCTGCACGACAACCCTTCCGACAACGGATTCAGGCTCATAGATTTTTGGCTGCGGAGCGAAACGTCATGGTAGCTAGTAGGTGCGCGTTATCCGCACCTCAACATCCACAAAGGAACTTGGACCTCTCCAGATCAATCTACCGTCAACCAAATTGACCATATTGCGATCGACGCCAGACACGCTTCCAGCATTATGAATGTATGAACTTTCCGAGGAGCTAACATCGACTCGGACCACTAAGTCAATGTATCCAAGGTAGAACTTCGGGTTTAAAGACCCAAGCCAAAACAGGGAGGTGCTGGGTGAAGGTACAAAGTCGAACGGCTACAATCGCCAGAGATCGCCAAATCCATTTCCGACCGAGTTACAAGTAACCTCTTTTGAAGTTCTTTGCCGCCAACACAATGTTTCAAAAACCAGTGGCAAAATTGCCAAGATGCAATCAGAGAGCTGGTCATGAGCTCTATGAGCAGAAGAGGCGAGAGGAACACCGACTTCTCAGAAGGAAAAAGAGAGGGCATGAGAAGCGTGCGGTTGAAGATGTTGAGAGCTTTTAAAGCAGGAATGAAGTTCGAAAGTTTTATGCACAGGTGAAACGAAATTCACAGGTACATAAACCTAGAACCGAAGGCTGCAAAGACGAAAGTGGAAGCATCATAGTGGAACCGCAGTCAATGCTGAGGATATGGAAGGACCACTTCTGAAGACTTTATAACGGAAACGACGAACCGAGTTGCGCTGTCAGGCAGGATGATGATCCATTCAACATAGACGACGAAAGCCAACAATCCCGTACTTCCGAATTAGACGAAGTAAAGATTGCCACATCTAAGTAATAGTCTAATAAGGCCACTGGAGCGGATGTCTTAAATGCCCAGCTCTTTAAAGCAGCTGGATATAAGTTTGTTAGGAGCATGCACCAACTTATCTGTAAGATATGGTCTTAAGAAAGCATGCCCGATGAATGGAACATCAGTATTGTTTGCCCGATCGTGAAAAAAGGAGAGGCGGCAAAAATGGGTTCAACGGTTAGTGAGGGCAAAAAAAGTACATGCTGTCGAAAGGAACATACAAGACCGACCTCTTGGTCAAAACGTCACCATCGACAGACGTTACTTTGAGGTAGTCAAGGACAAGGCCTAGGCTCCGCTGTAAACGCAGAAAACAACACCAGCGCTGAGATCTTTGGACTAAGAAAGCAATTGATTGGTAAAGTCCTCTCTCGAGGGACCAAAGTGTTGCTATATAAGACCCTTATCATCCCCGTCCTGCTATACGGTGCAGAAGCATGGATTATAACAAAATCGGACGAAAGCACCTTGGGTCGGTGCTAAAGAAAAGTTCTTCGTGTGATCTTCGGTCCCGTATGTATCGAATAAGAGTGGAGAAGAAGATGGAACGACGAGCTGTACAGTGACGTAGACTTAGCCAGAAGGGTAAAAGTCCAACGACTAAGATGGCTGGTTTACGTAGAGCGCATGGAATCCAAAGTTCCGGCCCGAAAAGTCTTCGAATCCACACCCACAGGACAGCGCAGTAAACGAAGACCGCGGTTCAGGTGGAGTGCACATGTGGAAAGTGACCTCGCTCAACTTGGAGCGCCAAACTGGAGACATCTATCTAGGGACCGAGCTAGATGGAGATGTTTGTTGGGTGAGGCCCTAGTTTACACAGGACTGTGGCGCCACCTTAAGGAAGTAAACAACAAGTCTGGGCACCAACGTAAAGTAATCCCTACATCTTTTTGATATAGAAATCCTTTTCAATTTAAGTGAATTTACTTAAATCTGAGAATCCCAATAAATTCAACAAAATTCATACTTAAAGACTGCAGAACTTATTTGCATTACCTCTTGTTCTAAATCTCAAAAAAGAAGTCGCTATATTACAGAGAAGTTTCAAGGTAAAATAATCTAAGCCTTTTCTGAAAACAGAGAGAGGTATTTCTGCGTCTTAATAAAATGAGTAATTATTTTTTACCCTAAAGAAAGTACAAAATATTATCGTTCCATCAAAAGACAAGAATAATATACTTTTACACTTCTTTGTCTAACACTTGACTTCTTCCATCTTCCATCATCAGTTAAGACACAGACACGCAGCATGTAAATATAAAGATAAAATAAAATTGACAGAACACAAAAGTTGAAAATGAATTAAGGAAGCCAGCAAGTTTTGAATAATTTCGTCAATCTTTCTAACCAAGACGAGGTACCTGAAACGAGTCCTAACTGTACGCGCCTTCTAATTTCTTCCAAGAAAGCCAACAAACATTTTGAGGAAATAATGCTAATGCTTTGTGCCAAGAGATTAACCTATATTAAGAGTGAGTTTTGAACATTAAGAATTAACATTTTCGAATGATGAAAACTCAGGCAGGAGGACTGGAGGTGGTAGTCTTTCCTCTTTTTAATATGGCTACACACCCTCGATGAAAGTGTAAGGGTTCCTTAGCTAGCAGTTTAATATTTTTCGTAGAAAAGGTGAATAATGGAATTGGAATGCGTGCGGCATAATAAGAAAATCTCAATTAAGGTTTAATGTGGACGAAGATTAATTAGAGACAGAAGCCGCCACCCGCCATGGTCTTGGTTTTGGAGCATCATCAGGACAACAAAAGCAAGGATCAAGTATAGTGGAAACATTGCATCAGCATCAGCATCACAATAAAGACCAAAAGAGAGAGTTGTGACTTATTTCGCATGAAAATGGAAATGAAAACAATAATAATCGACCGAAGAGTAGCAGTAGGCATCCAATTTCGGCCACAGCATGAGTTTTCTTTTATACATTTTCCGGAAAAGTGTATAAGCTAGCTTAGTTACATCATGCGTCTGTGTACTCTAGTAACAAATATCAAGGACGAGAACGAGGACATCAGCAGAAGCAATGCGAACTTTATGCTTTCGCCCAACGAAAAGAAGGCCGATAAAGCGACTACATTGCCGACGACGACGACGGGACGGAATGGAGGAATAAGGATTTGAGGAACTTTAATTTGTTGGTTCGTTAAAGAAGCGTAAATTGTGAAATTATGTAAAGTTAGGGGTTCGTTGATTTTACGAATAAGGTTTGTGTTTGTTTTTTAAGTTTAGTTCTTTTTTGGAAATGTCATTTCAAATCAAATGGTTGTTGTTTTGTTGTTCCGTCATCGTCAACATCATCGTCGCCGAAGCCGTAGTCTTAGTCGTAGTCGTAGTCTTGTCGGCGTGTTCGTTGTTCCGTGTAGGTTTAGTTTTTGAAAAGGAAACATCAGATAAAATGACTGAAAGGATATTATTTTGATGAATTGTCCTTCTACTTTGGAATAATGTTGTGTAAAGTAAATTGAGTTTTGTTTCATTGTTTGCAATGTATTGGAATTCAAAACAGGCAACAAGGATATTAGAAAAAAACACACAAACAAACTGGAGGACATTTAAAGGACACTTCGTTGTGTTCTGTCATCTATAAGGAATTCAATGAAAAGAAAGGCTAAAAGTTCATGTAGGCGAACTGTAACAGTGGTTATTTTGACATTCAATAAATTTATAGGCAGTTTTCTATTGATTGAGTTTAGGCGTTTAGGAATAAAATTTATGAATCATCATCAACATAAGTCGGTGTCATTCAGCTGCACATCCAAAAGGCTTCTCACGTCTTGGTTTACAACATCTCTACAGCTTAAGAAAAGTCTTTAAAATTGTTGTTTACTATAAAATTAGGTACAGGGTAAGAGACTTTTTGCTTCGGTTTATCACAAAATAAGTTTCAGTCATTTCATGGTCATGATTTAAGAACCATTGTTTTTGAAACACTTTTATATTGCAGAATGCAGACTTCTTCGCGGTTCTAAAAAAGAGTTTTGAAGGGACTATCTTATCTCTAGCAGAAGCTAAGAATTTTTGTCAAGCTTTCTAAGTTAAGTGTGTTTGATTTTAAATAAAATAACGTTCTTCAAATTCGGTAAAGTTTTAAGAAAGATGTTCAAATGGTAGACATGTGCATTCAAGAGGACACAAGCGTCCACAGGTTTTTCTCAAAACCCACCTCTGTCTATCAACTCCTACTCTCACCTCCCCGCGGTGAACATCGGGTGCCTAGTACCTCAACTGGAGATTGGGTTCCAACCCCAGTGGAAAGTTGTTGGGGGCAGCAAACGAGGGAGGGGGGGAGAGGTGTTTCCACTAAGGCACCTCTCCTTATCCAGACGACAGTGGACGAATTCTCGAGATGGAATAAACGGTGGTGTCTACAGTTCCAGTAAGGCTGAACTACTTAGTGAACACCTTATAGGGCTTCTTTGACAAATTCGGAGCCCAGACCTGTAAGGAGCGGTTTATCCAACTCCCCGTCCTTGGAGTTATACTAAGGATCTTGCCTCTAGGTTGGGGGTTGTGCTGTCGGGGTAACTTCCTGGCCACGTAAAAGCTTTCATAGTTGCGAAGCACCAACAAGCCTCGGATACGGACGGATTCACTGTTGACAACCCACGCAAACGAAATAAGGACAACGAACTTCGGATATGTACGTGGAATGTAAGGTCCCTTAACAGACCACGTGCAGCAGATATAACCGCTATCCACGAAGTGCGATGGGATGGACCGGGCAAACGCAAACTAAGAGACTGTGAAGTATACTACGGCGACTATTTGTGTGTGAATTTGTTATTGGAACTAGACTCAGGCAAAAAGTCTTGAGTTGCAACAGTGTGAGCGAGAGCATCACGACAATCCGCATCAAGGCTAAATTCGCCAACATAAGCCTAATATGCGCACAAGCCCCAAAAGAGGAGAAAGATGAAGACACCAAAGACAAATTCTTCGAGCTCTTGGACAAGTCATATAAGCAGTGCCCTGGCTATGACATTAAAATTGTCTTAGGAGATTTTAATGCCAAGCTAGGAAGAGAAGACATCTTTAGTGCGACAATCGGGAGATACAGGCTGCACGACACCACCTCCGACAAGATGTTCTGGGAGCTAGTACGCAGTTCACACCTCTCAATATCCACAAGTTGACATGGAAATATTCTGATCAATCAACCGTCAACCAGATTGACCACATTGCTATCGACGCACGATACTTCTCCAGCAAACAGGATGCCCGAACTTACCGAGGGGCCAACATTGACACGGACCACTACCTCATTGTAGTCAAAGTACGGCTACGGGTATCCCGATCCAAGCCAGAACAAGGAAGTACTGTGAGAAGATTCGACGTTAGACGGCTACAATCGCAAGAGACTGCCATGTCTTTTTCCGATCGAGTCTCTTATAAACTCTTAGGAAGTCCTATGCTGCCTGCATTGAGCATTGAAAACCAGTGGCAACATTGCCTTGCAGCTATCAAAGATTCCGCCTCTGAGCAAGGTTTTACACGGCCACCATACCGAAACCCCTGGTTTGACGACGAATGCCAGCAAGCTCACGCAGCGAAACAAGAGGCATACAAAACGGCGCTGCACAAAAGGACGAGAGCTGCTCGCGAGCTCTACGAGCAGAAGAGGAGAGAGGAACACCGGCTTCTTAGACGGAAAAAAAGGGAGCATGAGAAGCGCGCGATCGAGGAGATAGAGGGATGTCACAACAGGAATGAGGTTCGTAAATTTTACCAAAAGGTAAAAAAAACCTCCCAAGGGTACCAGCCACGAACCGAAGCCTGTAAAGACGATCAAGGGAACATCGTAGTAGAACCACAGTCGATGCTGAGAATATGGAAAGATCACTTCTCCAAATTATATAACGGCGATGACGAACCGAATTCCGCTGTAAGGGAGATAGAACCACTCAACCTCGGCGACGCAGATCAACAATTCCGCCTACCCGACCTTGACGAAGTGAAGATAGCTATATCTAAACTTAAGTCAAACAAAGCTGCTGGAGCTGACGGCATCGCTGCCGAACTATTCAAAGCAGCAGGCGATGACTTGGTACGGAGCATGCACCAACTAATCTGCAAAATTTGGTCGGAAGAAAGCATGCTCGATGAGTGGAATCTCAGCATAGTGTGCCCGATACATAACAAAGGAGACCCTCTAAACTGCGCCAACTACAGAGGCATCAGTCTCCTTAACATTGCGTATAAGATCCTCTTTGCCGTGTTATGTGAACGTCTGAAGCCGTTTGGCAACAACCTGATTGGTCCTTATCAGTGTGGCTGCAGACCAGGAAAGTCCACTATCGACCAAATACTAATACTACGGCAGATCTTGGAAACAACCCAGGAACTTCAAATCGATACCCACCATCTCTTTATCGATTTTAAAGCCGCGTATGACAGCATCTATAGGGAAGAGCTCTACCGAGCAATGTCTAGTTTTGGCATCCCTGTCAAACTTATCCGTTTGTGCAGAATGACGATGGAGAATGCACGCTGCTCAAGGTCGGAAAAGATCTCACTGATTCATTTAATGTCAAAAAAGGTTTTATACAGGCGATGCACTGTCATGCGACTTCTTCAACATCGTTCTGGAAAGAATTGTGCAAAATTCAACCGTCAACACTAGAGGCACAATCTTCCAAAGGTCCATCCAATCACTCGGATACGCAGATGATATTGACATTATTGGAAGATCAAAGCGTGATGTCAGTGGAGCGTTTTTGAGCATTGCAACGGAAACGAAGAAGATGGGTTTAGTGGTGAATAAGAGCAAGACCAAGTATGTTTATGCTGTCATCAAAAAAGGACACTGAACGACGACGTCTTGGACAAAACTTCACCTTGGACAGCTGTAACTTTGAGGTAGTTAAGGACTTTGTCTACCTAGGCACCGCTATTAACACAGACAACGACACCAGCGCTGAAATCAAACGAAGAATAATTCTTGCAAATCGCTGCTTCTTTGGACTTAGAAGGCAATTAAGAAGTAAAGTCCTCTCTCGAGCATGTAAAATCAACATCTATAAGTTACTCATCATCCCGGTTCTCATTTATGGCGTTAAGGCCTGGACCCTGTCAAAGAAAGATGAGAACGTCTTAGGATGATTCGAGAGAAAAATTCTTCGGGTGATTTTTGGTCCCGTACGCATAGATGGAGAATGGAGGAGAAGATATAACGACGAACTGTACGGGCTTAACAGCGATACTGACCTAGTTACCATAAATAAAGTCCAACGGCTTAGATGGCTAGGTCATGTAGAAGAAAGGTCTTCGAATCCTATCCCGAGGGACGGCGGCGCAGTAGAGGAAGACCGCGACTCAGGTGGCACACCCAGTTGGGAGAGGACCCCAACGAACTTGGCATGCGAAACTGGAGACAGGGACCGAGCTGGCTGGAGACGCATGTTGGTTGAGGCCCAGGTCCGCCGCAAACTATAGCGCCACCTTAAGTAAGTAAGAATTGACAGTTTTTTTAACAAAAAATTAATACCTTAGAAAATCATTACTAAAAGTTGGTAAAAATTTACTTTCGTCTCAAATTTCTTTTTAAAAATTAAAAATATTATCTTCGAACTTATTTTAACTCACAGAAAATATTGTTTCAACATACAGACATTTTTTATTAAATTTCAACAGTCAGTTTTTTTTTTCAAAAAAAAAAATCTACATAAAATAGTCCGCAATTTTGTTAAAAATGGAAGTTCAGCAATAGAGTAATTGACTCGCAAAACATTTGGGATTTGTATAGAAAGTAATTTTTGCAAATTTTGATAATGATTTCCCAGTTTTTACTCCTAGGTTGTAAATCTTTTTGGGGTCATTAGGTTTCGAAAACAAGAATTCGAAAATATGTAAATGAATGATTTGAAGTATTCAGAATTTATAATTGATAAAACAAAATAACAGCAGAATATTCCAGAACCATTAATTTTGGTCTTCTAAACTTCCATATTTTGTGTGTCTCAAACATTTTTTTACAATTTCTTAATTTTCAGATTATGTTTATAGGTTTTTGTTTTATGATTTATAAAGAAAAATTTAATATTCACACTTATTTAAATTCATACATATTTCCAAAAACAAAAATGTCAGTCGTATATTAACGCCCACCTGAATATTTATTTTCGAATATTAAGCTTTTCAAAATATCATCAATAAATTAAAAAAAAAAACTTTCCCATAATATTCTATCGTGTCATGCAATTTGTTCTTGAAAAAAAAATTAGCAACAAACATACATTTTTATTAGACCATAGCCGCCATAAATTTGAACTTCTACGTTGACAGATTTTCAACTATAAACTGTAGACACACAATATGTTCAGGTGTTCACCTTTATGACAAATACAAAAAGCCTATGACAACAAGACAACTTCAGCCCTAATTACATAAACTGCCATGCTTGAGCATTATTTTGTCAACAATTTTAAGACTTGTTGCTCCACATTTATTTAAAAAAAAAAAATAAAACCTAAATACGTGGAATATACAAAATTCTATAAATACAAATAATTTTAAAAAATTTAAAAACACTCAAAATTTAATTAAATTGCATAGAAAATCCACTCACTCGCAAGTGTCACTCTTGATTTGAGTGAAAATGTGATTGGAAAAATGAAACGAATCCAACAAATGCCAAATCAACAAGATTTTATATCTAAGCTACCTACCACAAGGTGCTGAAAGATATACCTACGCAGACGGCATACAAATTCAATATTTCAGATAAAATCTTGAGATTTCGAATTAAAGCTATTCCGAGTGGCCCAACACATTTTGTGTTGATATCAGTTTTTTTGTTGTTGATTTTCGTGTCGCAGAACTATGCCTTCGTCTATTTTTGTAAAAAAAAAATCATTTTATTCAAAAAGTATTTTTATATAAAAATAAAATGATGAAATCAGTGGTTCGGCTTTGGAGGTGCAAATTATACCTCTCGAGCGAAACTGCCCACATTTTTATTTTTTGTCACACACCTACACAAGAACGACGGAGACCAATGAGCAAAATTTAACGAACTATAATTTTTCACACTTGAGATTTGTATTTTTAAAATAAATTTAATGCATTTTTTGATTTGAAATTGACACTGAATTAAATATTTTTGGAAAACTTATTCAACTATTAAAAAGTAAATTTATAGGTATAGTAAAATCACTTACCGTTATTTAGAATAAAGTACTTCGTAGGATGAATAATTAAGTTCTCACTTTCGTTGCACAATACAAATAAAATTATAATGCGCGTTGTCTAAACACTTTATCTAAACTGACAAATCCGAAATATTCCCGAACGAAACGCACCCGAATTGAATATTGGATTTCCCTTTCTCAAAAAAGTTCAGAAAAATAAAATTAAAAACACACACGAAAACGAAAATAAATAAAATAACGGCAAATTATATGCAAATCAACATAAAAACGAAATTAAAATGAAACTCTAAGGAACCGAATGAAAATTACACAGAAAAGAAGAAAACGAAACGAGAATTGTCAAAAAATCAAACCAAAAACAAAACGCACTTTGAAATGTATTTATTTTATTTCTAAATTAAATTAATTTTAATTTGAAATTATTCGTTTTTTTTTTTTTAATTTAAAGACTTTTTTTTTAATTGTCACTCACACTTCAGATTCGGGGGGCACGCTCTCGCTAAGATGCTTGCTTTCTAAAAACGAAATCAGAACAGGATGAGTTGTCGGAGGAATTCGACAAAAAAGTGGCAGTATATTTTTTTTTGGCAAAAAGTCGTCGCTGTCGTCGGCAACGTTGTCTGGTTGAAAAGCAGAATTTGAGGCAGCAGTGGGGATTTGTGGTGTGGGTAAAATTTATGGAGGGAGGTATGGAGGGAATAATTATAAATTTTTTGTTTGTTCTTCGAATTTTAATCCAAAGACACTCAAAATTATTATAGTGTGGTAAGTGGAAATATCAAAATGTGTTTTTTTGTATGCATGGCTGGAAAATTTTACTCATATGAGCGGTTTTGAGCTTTATGAGTGAGAGAGCAGACATTTCAAAATATGAATTAAATAATTTTATTTTTTATTAATTTGAAGGTGCAAATTTATAATTTAAGAAAATTATGTATGGTTTCCTTACGTTTATTTTTTTACAAAAGAATTTTTTTTTAATGCTAGTCGTTATATCAAAAAAGGTAACTATAATTTTTGATACATTGACTATACCTAATTTTTAACTTCCCATAGGAAGTTATTGTAATGGGTCCGATTTGTCAAATTGAAAATTTTGACATTTCTCGACGTTTCAAGGTCCCTATAGTCGAAATAAAAGATTTTTAGAAAGATGTCTGTGCGTGCGTGTGTACGTACGTTTGTACGTCCGTACGTCCGTACGTTCGCGTCGTTTTTTTCGTCGTCCATAGCTCAAGAACCAGAAGAGATATCGATTTCAAATACATTTTGTTATACAGATAATAAGGCAGAAAGATGCAGAAAGGGCTCTCAAAAAAATTGCGTGGGTGGTTTTTTTACCATAGCAGTTTGAAAAAAGTTAAAAATTTTGGTTAACCTTAAATATCTTACGAACCAAAAACGCTAGAGACTTGAATTAAATTTTATATAATATATTGTAACGTGATACCAAAGAGGTATATTTTTTGAAAAAAATTAATATAATGGTTTTTTTTAAAAATCAATAAAAGTGAAAAAAAAAATTGTCACCTCGAAAATTTTACGACTGAAATATGATTTCATCTCTAAAACAATTTTGTGCAACGAAGAATAATGTTTTTGACATCTGATAAAATTTTGAGAAAAATCTAATTGACAGTTTTTTTAAAAAAAAAATAAAAATCTAAAAAAAACATTACTCAAAGTTCGTAAAAATTGAACATCGATTCAAATATCTTTTCAAAAACTTTAAATTTAGGCTTCAAACTTATTTTATCTTATAAGAAATATTGTTTTCAACATTTTGAAAAATGTTGAGAAAAATCTAATGGGCAGTTTTTTTACAAAAAATAAAAACCTAAACAAAAACTTATAAAAGTTGATAAAAATTGATTTTCGACTCAAATATCTTTTCAAAACTTTGAGATATTGGCTTTAATTTACTTTTGTCTTTCATAAAATCTTGTTGTTAACATTCAGTTGAAGTTTAAAAAAAATCGAATTGACAGTTTTTTTTACAAAAAATAAAAACCTAAAAAAAAATTATAAAAGTTTGTAAAAATTGATTTTCGACTCAAATATCTCTTTAAAAATTTTAAATATTGGCTTTAAAGTAATTTTATCTCATAAGAAATATTGTTTTCAACATTTGGTAAAATTTAAAAAAAAATCGAATTGACAGTTTTTTTTACAAAAAATTAAACTCTAAAAAAAAAACAATACTAAAACTTCGTAAAAATTTACTTTCGACTCAAATAGCTATTCAAAACTTAAAAATATTGGCTTGAAACTTATTTTATTTCACAGAAAATATTGTTTTCGATATTCAGTAATTTTTATATAAAAAACCAACAGTCCGTTTTTTCATAAAAAATAAAATCTACAAAAAATAGTACGCAAATTTGGTAAAAATTTATACGAGTACATATAGACAAACTTTTAAGCAAGACAAATCGACACACGGGATGGGAAGTTATCAGTGTGGGTCGCATCCCAGCCTCTTTTTTTTTAAGGTTATCAATAAACTATTATATCAACTTAAGTTCGATTCTCTGACAATATTGACATTTCTTTCAAAATTCTTATGGAATAATTGAGAAGATTGCGATAACTCATGAGGTGTCAAGATAACTTACTTACTTACTTAAGGTGGCGCTACAGTACGGGCAGACCTGGGCCTCAACCAACCGGTCCCTAGCTAGCTGTCTCCAGTTTTTCACGACAAGTTGGTTGAGGTCCTCTCCCAACTGGGTGTGCCACCTGAGTCATGGTCTTCCTCTACTGCGCCGTCCCTAGGGATTGGATTCGAAGACCTTCCGGTCTGGAGCGTTGATGTCCATCCGCTCTACATGACCTAGCCATCTTAGCCGTTGGACTTTAATTCTTCTAACTAGGTCTGTGCCGCTGTACAGCCCGTACAGTTCGTCGTTATATCTTCTCCTCCATTCTCCATCTATTCGTACGGGACCAAAAATCACCCGAAGAATTTTTCTCTCGAAGCATCCTAAGACGCTCTCATCTTTCTTTGACAGGGTCCAGCGCCATTAATGAGAACCGGGATGATGAGTGTCTTACAGATGGTGATTTTAGATGCTCGAGAGAGGACTTTACTTCTCAATTGCCTTTCTAATTCCAAAGAAGCAGCGATTTGCAAGAGTTATTCTTCGTTTGATTTCAGCGCTGGTGTCCTTGTCTGTGTTAATAGCGGTGCTTTGGTAGACAAGTCCTTAACTAAAGTTATAGTTTTTCATGGTGACGTGTTGTCCAAGATGTCTTTCCTGTTCTGAAGCCACACTGATAAGGACCAATCAGGTTGTTGACGAATGGCTTCAGAAGTTCACATAATATGGCAGAGAGGATCTTATACGCAATGTTAAGGAGACTGATGCCTCTGTAGTTGGCGCAGTTTAGAGGGTCTCCTTTCTTATGTATCGGGCACACTATGCTGAGATTCCACTCATCGGGCATGCTTTCTTCCGACCATATTTTGCAGATGAGTTGGTGCAAGCTCCCTTCCAAGTCATCGCCTGCTGCTTTGAACAGTTCAGTCAGCTACAGCAGCTTTGTTTGACTTTAGTTTAGATATAGCTATCTTCACTTCGTCAAGGTCGGGTAGGCGGATATGTTGATCTGCGTCACCGAGGTTGAGTGGTTCTATCTCCCTTACAGCGGAATTCGGTTCGTCATCGCCGTTATACAATTTGGAAAAGTGGTCTTTCCATATTCTCACCATCGACTGCGGTTCTACTACGATGTTCCCCTGATCGTCTTTACAGGCTTCGGTTCGTGGCTGGTACCCTTGGGAGGTTTTTTTTACCTTTTGGTAAAATTTACGAACCTCATTCCTGTTGTGACATCCCTCTATCTCCTCGATCGCGCGCTTCTCATGCTCTCTTTTTTTCCGTCTAAGAAGCCGATGTTCCTCTCTCCTCTTCTGCTCGTAGAGCTCGCGAGCAGCTCTAGTCCTTTTGTGCAGCGCCGTTTTGTATGCCTCTTGTTCCTCTGCGTGCGCTTGCCGGCATTCGTCGTCAAACCATTGGTTTCGCTGTAGTGGCGGTGTGAAACCTAGCACTTCAGAGGCGGCATCTCCGATGGCTGCAAGGCAATGTTGCCACTGGTTTTCAATGCTTAATGCAGGCAGAGTAGGACTTCTTAAGAGTTTATAAGAGACTCGATCGGAAAAAGACATGGCAGTCTCTTGCGATTGTAGCCGTCTAACGTCGAATCTTCTCACAGTACTTCCTTGTTTTGGCTTGGATCGGGATATCCGTAGCCGTACCTTGGCTACAACGAAGTAGTGGTCCGAGTCAATGTTGGCCCCTCGGAATGTTCGGACATCCTGTATACTGGAGAAGTGTCGTGCATCGATCGCAATGTGGTCAATTTGATTGCAAGTTGATTGATCAGGAGATTTTCATGTCTCCTTGTAGATATTGAGGTGTGGCAACTGCGTACTAGCTACCAAAACGTCTCTCCCCGCAGCGAAATCGATCAGCCTGAACCCGTTGTCGGAGGGTGTCGTGCAGGCTGTATCTCCCGATTGTGCTACCAAAGATGTCTTCTCTTCCTAGCTTGACGTATAACAACATTTATTTGAAGGTGACATCTATACCGGGTTTTGAGCTATGGACGATGGAAAAAACGTCGCCAACGCAACTTACGGACTTAAAAACGTACGTACCCACGCACATACGAGTGCATCTTTCTAAAAATCTTTTATTTCGACTCTTGGGTCCTTGAAACGTCGAGAAATGTCAAAATTTTCAATTTGACATATCGGACCCATTACAATAACTTCCTATGGGAAGTTAATAAATATTTTTAACTTGATTTTTTAATTATAAAATAGCTAAGAGCTTTACAGACCGTGGTAAGTATATCACATTCGCGTTGCACGGCTAACGAAAAGATCTCTGTATATAACATTACATCCGAAGTTGATTCATGCAAAGTAAAGTGACATGGTTAAGGCATTTAAGGCATAAAAAGATAAGATAATTTAATAATTTTATGACAGAAATAGTTCTTAGAGAAATTATCCTATAAAATCTTGGACAGACTGAAGAGGTGAGAAAGCCATGACACAGGTTAGAAGAAGAACTACAGTAAAGCTAATTAACACGGAAGCGTCATTGATAACCAGGGTATTGACCAAGAAACAGGATTTTTGATATTTTTTCTTTGTTATTTTCTGTAATCGTGTTTAAACTCCTCATTTTTAATTGACAATTTTATGTTTCGGATCTGATACTTTTAAACCTATTTTCCCAAAAGTTTTGAAAATTAGAATCCTCATTAGCGGTTTCGATGTAAGAAAGAACAAGTTAACAATTCTTTGAATGAAGTCGAACGGTTCATAAAATTTGGTTTCGATCGAAACTATCTGATTGTCTGACTGTCCAGATTTAAGCTTTGATAAAGGAAACAATAGTAAAACATAAACTAATATATAACAAATTTAAACCCGACGATATTGGATAAGGAGTTGGTCGATTGACCATTTTGTTGTTAAATCTGATCAGAAGCATCATTCCTAATTTATATTGCGAAATCGTGGTACGAAAAGGATAACGTTATCAAGTTAAAATTATTTTCAAAAACCCGATTAGTATACGCAGCCATAAATTTCGAACTATCCACCAATATTACAATAATCAACTCTAAAATTACCAGCTGTTGGAATGTTGGAAAAACAATGCAATATCACTGAAAATTATTTATAAAGAAAGCCTTCAAGGCTTAAATAGTGACGTTGAATTGATCCGAACCGTTGAAGTCAAAACAGTAGTCTTCCTAACTTTTGAAACTCAACACAGAATTTAACCATTTAATAAGCTTACATAATCATGCACCTTCTAAGCCAAAACTGTATCAAGGGTTGGGTTCGATATCCCGGATTTTATATTCCCGTTTCTTAAAATCCCATTTATAAAAATCCTGCTTTTATAATCCCGCTTTTTGTGATCCCGTTTCTTATAATACCGTTTTTTTAGACTAATATATGATTTCAATTTTGTGAAATAATAATGTTTTAAAAATCTGATAAAATTTTGAGAAAAATCGAATTGACAGTTTTTTTCATAAAAAATAAAAATCTAAAAAAAAATTACTCAAAGTTGGTAAAAATTGAATATTGATATAAATATCTTTTCAAAAACTTAAAATTTAGGCTTCAAACTTATTTCATCTTATAAGAAATATTGTTTTCAACATTCTGAAAAATGTTGAGAAAAATCGAATTGACAGTTCTTATACAAAAAATAAAAACCTAAAAAAACATTAATAAAAGTTGGTAAAAATTGATTTTCGACTCATATATCTTTTCAAAACTTTGAGATATTGGCTTTAATTGACTTTTATCTTCCAAAAAACATTGTTGTTAACATTCAGTAAAATTTTGGAAGAAATCGAATTGACAGTTTTTGTACAAAAAATTAAAAACCTAAAAAAAAAAATTAACAAAACTTGGTAAAAATGGATTTTCGACTCAAATATCATTTCAAAAATTAAAAATATTGGTTTCAAACTTATTTTATGTCACAGAAAATATTGTTTTTGATATTCAGTAATTTTTATATAAAAATCCAACAGTCCGTTTTTTCATAAAAAATAAAATCTACAAAAAATAGTAATTTGGTAAAATTTAATACAAGTACATATAGACAAACTTTTGACCAAGACAAATCGACAGACGGGATGAGAAGTTATCGGTGTGGGTCGCATCCCAGCCTCTTTTTTTTATTAATTGTTTTGTCATCTTTAACACTTATAAGATATCAAAAAATTGTAATTTAAAGTAAAGTATTATTCTTTTTAAACAAAACAAACTAAAACCAATTAACAAAATAGACTGTTTTCATAATTATTTTATTTGAACTGTATACTGTAGGCTATAGTACGCAAAAAACCGCGGACTTTAAAAAGCGGTATTCAAAAACGCTTCATAATTTAACATTCTAACCTTTGACTTGTATTGTTATCTTGTTTTACGTACGTATTTCGTAAATAAAAAACGGGATTGTCTGAATTTTTCGCGATTTTAATTGATCGACGGGATTAAAAACCACGGTATTTTATAAGACGGGATTAAAAAACTTTTTTTCAGGAATTTTTAAAGCGGGATTTTAAAAAGCAGGATTCCGATACGCTCCCCTGTAGGAAAAATATATTGAATAGAAAAGGAAATGTCGCTTACCGTTCTTCTCTCTTTAACTTTGTTTCCCAAATGCGCCGTCTTAGTTGTGTATGTTGCTGTTGTTGTTGTTTACTTTTTGTTTAACATTAAGAGTTTTTTATATATTGCACTATTTCACGTTTTCATTATTTTATTAAAAATTTATTGGGTGTTTAACTGTTTTTTTTTTTGTTGTTTTAATTTGAGACGCGAATATAACAACAACGAACGTACGAAGCACAACACTAAACGTCGCGTCATCACGAAACGAACCGACCACTTTAACTACTCACTGATAACTGATTGTAAAAACAAAATGATCTGCTCTCTTAATTCACGCTCAGACCAGAGATGAGTATTTACTTCATATGTAGCAGATCTACTTCATTAATTTATTTGTATGTATCTGCTACGTAGCAACTTATTTCTGCTTCGTTTTAAAATTTTGTCTAACGCACAAAATTTCATTTAAGATGTGTTGAATTGATTCATTGTGTCTGTCATTCGCTGCATTTATATGCATCAGCGGCAATAAAGAAAATTGAATTTCAAATTAAGCCATACTTACAAGATTTTTATTTTTATTTTGCTCACAGTTCTAAAGCCTAGTACATACTTCCACGTGAAGTGAACGTTCGCCAGTGGAGAAAGTGAACTTTTGACATTGCTCACTGGTACACACTTGTGAGTACACGTTGTGAACATGCGGAAACCAAATGTCAAAGCTTCACCAACAGTTCCCGTACATTTTGCACGTGAATTGCCCGTGAACGAAAACTCTCCACTTTGTTCTCCACTCAGCTTCACGAGCAAGTTCACGGGTGAACCAAAAACTGAAATTTGTATGGGTTCACGAGATGGTTCACAAGTATGTACTAGGCTTAAACGACAAACTGAATTTTGTGAATTTCAAGAAGCATTTAACCTTCAAATACATACAATTTTACGTCTAAGTAAGACTAGGTGGTGTATTTTGTGTTTTTTTCATTATCTGCTACATATTTTACAAATCTACTTCGTTTTTTTGGGCAAAATGTTTCACTTTTCGTGCTTAGCATTCTCATCCCTGGCTCAGACATGTTGGATTTCTAAATCGAACCAATCTAATGCATACATACTTGATGCAACATTTCTACAGAATATGTAACGATAGTTTTTCAGAAGCAAAGGTCTGTTAAGTTGAATTATTCAAGAGTGCATTTTATTCAAGAAGTTGGAGACAATTTATCAAAAATATTATTTTCCTTAAAAGAACTTTTACAAAACATTTGGGTGGGAGTTATTTTTTTACTACAGAAACGAAAAAATAAAGCCGAAAAATGCGGCTGACCCCAAATAATTCTCCAATCAAAAACGATAGCGACTTCAATCAAATTTAATTTTATATATTGAGACGTGAATTGGTACAAATTCGAAAAAAATCACATATGGTTATTTTTATTAAATCAAAAAATATGAAAGATAATATTTTTTCGCCTCGAATATTTTGCGAGTTAAACATGAAAAATTCAAAATAATAGTATGCATTAAAGAATAACGTTTTTGACATCTTGATTTTCGACTCGAATACCTTGTCAAAGATAAGATATTAAAGATATTACCTTAAAACTAATCTTGTCTTATAAGAACAAAAGAGGCTGGGATGCGACCCACACTGATAACTTCCCATCCCGTCTGTTGATTTGTTTTTCTTAAAAGTTTGTAAGTTTTCGTGTTTTGTTAAAAAAGTTGCCACTTGAATTCTTCTTAAGAATTTAAAAATAACGAACAAAAGTTTGCCTATTATGAAATAGTTTGATTTCAAAATTTATTTTTATAAACCGGCTTTTAAGTCGAAAACTAATATTAACCAACTATAGCAGCACTTCTTAAAAGTTTTTATTTCTTACATATATAAACAAATACTAATTAAATGAGATATTAATTTGAAGTCAATATCTTATATTGTACACGAGATATTTAAAACCGGACATCAATTTTGACCAAATTTGCGTACTATTTTTTGTAGATTTTATTTTTTATGAAAAAACGGACTGTTGGATTTTTATACAAAAATTACTGAATATCGAAAACAATATTTTCTGTGAAATAAAATAAGTTTCAAGTCAATATTTTTAAGTTTTGAAAAGCTATTTGAGTCGAAAGTAAATTTTTACGAAGTTTTAGTATTGTTTTTATTTTAGAGTTTTATTTTTTGTAAAAAAAACTGTCAATTCGATTTTTTAAAAATTTTACCAACAATATTTCTTATGAGATAAAATTACTTTAAAGCCAATACTTAAAATTTTTAAAGAGATATTTGAATCAATTTTTACCAACTTTTATACATTTTTTTTAGGTTTTTATTTTTTTGTAAAAAAACTGTCAATTCGTTTTTTTTCAAAATTTTTCAGAATGTTGAAAAAAATATTTCTTATAAGAAAAAATAAGTTTGAAGCCTAAATTTCAAGTTTTTGAAAAGATATTTGAATCGATATTCAATTTTTACGAACTTTGAGTAATGTTTTTTTTTAGATTTTTATTTTTTATAAAAAAAAACTGTCAATTAGATTTTTCTCAAAATTTTATCAGAAAACAAAAACATTATTCTTCGTTGCACAAAATTGTTTTAGAGATGAAATCATATTTCAGTCGTAAAATTTTGGAGGTGACAATTTTTTTTTCAGTTTTATTGATTTAAAAAAAAAAACCGTTATATTGATTTTTTTCAAAAAATATACCTGTTTGGTACCACGTTACAATCTATTATATAAAATTTAATTCAAGTCTCTAGCGTTTTTGGTTCGTAAGATATTTAGGATTAACCAAAATTTTCACCTTTTTTTCAAACTGCTATGGTAAAAAAGCCACCCACGCAATTTTCTTGAGAGCCCTTTCTGCTTCTTTCTGCCTTATTATCTGTATAACAAAATTTATTTGAAGTCGATATCTCTTCTGGTTCTTGAGCTATGGACGTCGAAAAAAACGTCGCGAACGTACGGACGTACGCACAGACATCTTTCTAAAAATCTTTTATTTCGACTCTAGGGACCTTGAAACGTCGAGAAATGACAAAATTATCAATTTGACAAATCGGACCCATTACAATAACTTCCTATGGGAAGTTAAAAAAATTAGTTGAAGCCATAATCTGAAATTTTTGAAAAGATATTTGGGTCAAAATTAATTTTTACCAATTTAGTAATTTTTTGTACGGTTTTATTTTTCGATTATTCTCAAAATTTAATTGAATGTTGAAAACAGTATTTCTTATAATAAAATTATTATCAAATTCCATTAGCCTTGTTTGTCAATTCGATTTTTCTCAGAAATGTTTCAAGGTATCAAAAATGTTTTTTTTTCGTTGCCCAAAATCATTTTGGAGGGAAAATTATTTTTTATTCGTAAAATATTCCAGGTGTCAAATATTTTTTCAGTTTTTATAAAAAAACCATAATTGGATTTTTTTTCTAAATATATCAGTTTGGTATCACGTTTCAATATATAACTTAAAATTGTATTTAAGTCTCTAGCTTTTTTGGTTCTGGCGATATTTTGGGTTAACCAAAATGTGCACCCTTTTACTTTATAAGAACTATATGGCAAGTTTTTGCATTGGTGCAAAGTTTCCAACTCGAGATTTTAATCAAACATGATATTACGATGGTAGAGAAGTCGTAAAAAGTGGGTCCCGTTATTCCGTCCGGTCTGTTTTGTCCGTCTGTAAACGCTCAATTCAGTTCAAACTTGGAATTAACGTTTTGAGCAGATTCGAGTTTGCTTTTTCATCATTTTTTTTAAGATCAAAACTAAAAAAAACATCGGGACCCATACTTTTTTTTTGGGTAAAAACCGAAAATTTGAATTTTATCAAAAACAAACCGATGGATTTTTTTAAATTTTCTCTAAAGTTTTATTTTTTAACATGACTTCTTTAAGTAAGAAAAACTGCTCCAGTGTTACTTCATAACTAAAATCCAAAACGCTCAAGAGCCTGACTGTAACCACACATGAATAGCAATTTCTTGTACCTGTTCGTATGCTTTTTAAACTTAAACGAAAAAAAAAATTAAATTAACGTAATAATTCCATGTTTGCGCTGATAACTTGGAGGAATGTTCTTCCTCTTTCTTATCTTCAGATAATTTATTTTCCATCCTGGTTCTTCTAATATGAAATTAAAACAAAGCTATTCAAATAAAATGCTTTGAACGAACAAGTTGAATACACAAACAATTGTTTTCGTTAAGTATGATTACAATTATTTTTCATTTCTGGGATGAGTTGTCCCTAGGATGAGTTGTATCGTGGGATGAATCACAAGTTTTTTGACAAATAAAATAGCATTTATATCTTTGAAGACGAACTTATTTAACAGGTATATTTTTAGATCTTGTATAGTTACTTATTTAAACAGACTCTGTGCATACAACAACAAAAACAATATTTCTTAATGAATAAAATTAGTTTGAAGAAAATATTTATGAGTTTTG